>NC_061509.1:2021151-2035284 GCF_022539505.1 Lolium rigidum | reverse complement strand
GATCTTGATCATGTTAGGCAGCTCACAAGATCCGACAATGAAGCACAATGGGGAGAAGACAACCATCTAGCTACTGCTATGGACCCATAGTCCAGGGGTAGACTACTCACACATCACTCCGGAGGCGACCATGGCGGCGTAGAGTCCTCCGGGAGATGATTCCCCTCTCCGGCAGGGTGCCGGAGGCGATCTCCTGAATCCCCCGAGATGGGATTGGCGGCGGCGGCGTCTCTGGAAGGTTTTCCGTATCGTGACTCTCGGTACTGGGGGTTTCGCGACGGAGGCTTTAAGTAGGCGGAAGGGTAGGTCAGGAGGCGGCACGAGGGGCCCACACCATAGGGCCGCGCGGCCAAGGGGTGGGCCGCGCCGCCCTAGGGTGTGGCCACCTCGTGGCCCCACTTCATCTCCTCTTCGGACTTCTGGAAGCTTCGTGGCAAAATAGGACCCTGGGCGTTGATTTCGTCCAATTCCGAGAATATTTCCTTACTAGGATTTCGAAACCAAAAACAGCGAGAAAACAAGAATCGGCACTTCGGCATCTTGTTAATAGGTTAGTTCCAGAAAATGCACGAATATGACATAAAGTGTGCATAAAACATGTAGATAACATCAATAATGTGGCATGGAACATAAGAAATTATCGATACGTTGGAGACGTATCACCACACAATATGATTCTGGATACTTTTAGATCGTTGTTTAAGAAGCCAAAAAGATACACATGAGTCCCAACAAAATTAAGCTTTGTAAGTTAATCATCTACATGTTTGAATCGCATTCTCCTACTCTCGAACTTGGGATTCTTGATTTTGCTCAATATTAATCCATATAGCTTGTTTATTTCGATTCCATCTCCAACTTAGGATTCTTGATTTTACAGTTCCAGAATTATTTAGTTTGTAATATTGTAGAAGATGGATGAATTTTAGTACCGACTGGTTCATTCACACTTACCCTCTCTTGAGGAATACTAGTTCTGGTGGTGGAAAGAAAGAACAACCGAGGTTAGTGACTCCGTGGGTTTTGGGTTGACATGTCTACCAGTGCCGGAGAAGTAGTGCTCCCGAGGTATAAGCGGAAGATGGGTAGCATCGTATCGGAGGAGGCTCAAAGCGGCATAGCAACATATGTAATTTTTTTCCAAGCGATCCAACCATATATGGGATCGATTTTCATTATCAGGAGATAACGAAAAACAACAGTAGTTTTGGTAACAAGAAAAAGAAAACAACATGGGGGAGGGGGACGCTGCCTACTGCTAGCGTTATAGAAATATTACAGGGCGGATGGAAACGAAAAGCCAACATGCCAACTGGCCCGGCAGGCGTCAGTGTCATTAAACCATCAGCGACAGCAACAAACTCAAAAGCAGGAGATCGACTTTGCAATATCGACATCATCAGTAACGAGTTAGGCATCGGCATCATCCGTCTCCATGTCCTCCCCGTCAGGATCTGCCATTGCTGCATCATTAATCGTCATGTTTCTCCTAATAGGCCTCCCTTTGGCCGCTGAAGAGGCAGCAGCTGCTGCAGTCGCCAGACGAAGCAAGTTGTCGGCGCCGGCTTTAATGTTTTCTTCATCAGGTGAATTATGGAGACCTGCCCTACCTGGGGCAACGAAGAGCTAAAGGTGACCGGGAAGCCTCCATGTGACGCATCTGGAACAGTTGTTTTGCAGTTGGTTGACATGAACCCAAATTCGGTGGTTGCCTATTTCCGTGCACAAAATATATTTCTTCCGCGATGTATCCTATTCTCATACTAGAAGATTTATGATTACAATATTCACTAGCTCGCTTAGCTCCATCTTCTCTTTCGATGTGACCTCGAAGCATCTATCTACCCCCTTATACAACTTAATCTCTCTTTCTACTCTGTTATTTGCATGATGTTACTTCGAGTACTGCCAAACCAGTGCAAGGCAAAGTGACGATGGCTAGCTCTTGATGCTTGCAACTATATATTGGTGCTAGCTCTCACAGCATCACGCGTATTATTGCTAGGTAGGTAGCAATATATGATACTGCATCATTTATCAATTTTGAAGACAGAAAAGTTAGCTTATGACGACAAGGACAAACACATACAAATATGTAGTCACATCAAAGTGCATAATTAATTTCCTTAGAGCATGTTCAGCCGTTGGAGGCCCCCGGGGCACAATCCGGATGAAAATTTGTCCGGATTGGATCTATTTTTGGCATGGGGAGCAACGATTTTCCCGCCGTCCCGAGAAATTTGCGCGGGCCAGAGCGCGAAATCTTCACTAATACGCGGGCCAGAGCGCGGAATTTGCTCCATCCAGAGTCCCCGATAGCACCCCGGGAAACCGAGGATGATCTGGGGAGTCCGGACGGTTTTAGGCCTAAATCCGGACGAAAACGAGAAGCTGGGGGCGTGACTGGGCCGTTTCCGTCCGTCCGGATAAAAAAAAGAGATCATGAGGGCCTTCCCGGGGACATGGCTGGAGATGCTCTTAGCAACCGCCTAACATATTCAAGTCACCTTGGGAGACCTTTGACTGAACGAGCTGTTCAACTTAATGTTTGCAAACATCTCTCTTTCCTAAGGAACGACTAAGGATATGGATCCCTAGCATCCCATCGGGTATTTTTTAATACTTTTGTGCATAGAGACTATTGCCCCGTGTTAATCCTTAATGTCACGCCTAGTTTGCAAACATCTCTCTTTCCACAACGATGTGCGCCATGCGCTAAAACTACACCTACAAACGTTTGAAGCATTTGAGATTCAATTTTTTTTATTAGAGAATGATGATTCATACCGATTGCAGGTCAAATGCTTGCTTGTCAGGATATAATGTTTTTTTTCAATTTTAAATAAGAAAAACAGTACTCCAGCTGGGTAGAATGTGAAATAAATGACAATACCATTTTAGAAATTGATATACATTACTCTCTTGGACCATGAATTTCTATTGCTGGTGCAGCCAAAAAGGATCACAACAATATTATAGATGAAATTGACGTGAGTTCTTTTAAGTTTTGAGGAGTGGCCTCCTCAAACTCACAAACACAAGCCGATAGTAGTTAATTTAACTACGTACATCACAACTAGACGTGACATTAAGGATTAAGGTCATGTTATCGGACGACAAATATGGTACGCGATAGCAAATTAGATGACAAACAATAAGGTGGTCGGTATTCAGCCACAACGATGAGACCAGCTGCAGCACACAACATCCGGCGTTGCTGCAGCTCCGGCTTCGACTTCGGGCGCAGCAGGGATGAATTCCCCATGCAAGGTGCCAGGTGGCAGCGAAACCATGTAGCGCTGCACGTGAAGATCTTGACAACAAACAAGGAGGCCGAGCAGTCGGGAGCACACCAGTGTGTCTGTGAGGTCCTCAAAGTAGTTCTGAGTACGCCAAGAGGGCAAGTGCCGTGGAGTCTTCCTAGGTATGTCTACTCGCCTAGCTGCATGCATAGCCTCTGTTCGCACTTGACTAGTTCCTATGGCCAACAAAGAGAGCCTCCTAAGAGCATCCCACTCGTCTCCCCGAGGAGGCCCCCAGAACCGCGTTTTGTCATCCGGACGGCGAAATTTGGCCCAATCGCGCATCCGGTTTCTCGTTTTCGTCCGGATTTGGGCATAAATTTATCCGGCGAGCCCACGCCATCCCGGCCCCCCAAGGAGCGCTCGGGGAGTCCGGACCAAACGAAAGCGCGCGAAACGCCGAGGAAACTTACCGCGTGTCTGGTGGCCCCAACTTGTCGGCGAGAGACACCGATCGTCGTCCTCATCGCATCGTCTTCTGCGCGCTGTAAAAGCCTGCCGTCGGTCAGCATTCGCCAGCCGCGTAGCTTCCACGCGGCGAGTTAATGCCGTCGCCTCGGTTTCACGCGCCTACCACTATTTATCGCCGAACTACCCCGGCTGCCTCGCATTCACCTCGCTCGCCTTCCCCCAAATCTTCCCCGAACTCGAACGAACCAGCAATGGTGAACGACGGTGCGGCCAACAACGGCTTCGGCCGCCGCTCTCTCCACCAATGGGAGGGGCGACTCCTGCACGCGGCGGGCTACCCTGCGCCGCCGGACTTCCGCGCGCCGGGGGGCTGAGCGCAGGCGGCGTGCCAATCCCGCCGCCGCCAACGGGTGGGGGCGCACTCGAAGCGGCGATCGATGAGGTGCTCGTCACTCTCAGTGACGAGCAGCGCGCGGATCCACGCTTCTTCCCCGACAACCACGAAGCTGATGGGTTCGTTGCATGGAAAACAAAAATTTTCCTACCGCATAGACGAATAAATCCAAGATCTAATCTATGGAAAAGCCAAGATCTAATCTACAAGATTGAAGCAACGAGATGGAGATGAGACTAACCCTCGAAGATTTCAAAGCCTACGAGATTAATCTCGTTGTTGGTGTAGACGATCGTCCCCGGTGCTGCAATCCGGCAGCACTTCCGTACTCGGTCGCGCGTACGGTGTCGATGAAGCCCTTCCTCTCCCCGTTCCAGCGGGCAGCGGAGGTGTGGTAGATCCCCTCGGAATCCCAGCAGCACGACGGCGTGGTGGTGGAGGTGGAGGAGAAATTCCTGCGGAGGATTCGCCAAGCCTGCGCAGGAAGAAGGAGAAGGGAGAGAGGGACGGCTAGGGCTTGGGGGGATGATGTGCTGCGTCCCAACCCTCCCCTCCCTCTTATATAGGCGTGGGGGTTGCCTTGGCCCCTCCTCCAAGCCCAAGGGTCGGCCAAAACAAGGGGGGGACTTCCCCCCCAAGTTAAGTCCCTATTTTCAAGGGATTTGATTTTATCCACTTGGTACAGCCGCATGGGCCTTGGGGGGCTGGTGTGCATGGCCCATGTGGGCCTATGCGACCCCTCCGGTCCATGTTGGTCATCCGGGATAGGTGGGCCCCACTATGGTACCCTCCGGAACCTTCTAGAACCTCCAGTACAATACCGAAAAATCCTGAACTTTTCCGGTAACCCTGAAAATGACTTCTCATATATGAATCTTATTCTCCGGACCATTCCGGACCTCCTCGTGATGTCCTGGATCCCATCCGAGACTCCGAACAAACTTCGGTCTCCATCTCATATTCCGAATCTACTTATGTGACATCGAACCTTAAGCGCGTCACCCTACGGTTCGCGAACTATGTAGACATGGTCGAGACTCATCTCCGAGCAATAACCAATAGCGGGATCTGGAGATCCATAATGGCTCCCACATATTCAACGATGACTTAGTGATCGATTGAACCATTTACATACGATGCCAATTCCCTTTGTCACGCGATATTTTACTTGTCCGAGGTTCGATCATCGGTATCTCCATACCTTGTTCAACCTCGTTATCGACAAGTACTCTTTACTCGTACCGTGGTATGTCATCTCTTATGATCCAATCATATGCTTGCAAGCTAATCGGATGACATTCCACCGAGAGGGCCCATAGTATATCTATCCGTCATCAGGATGGACAAATCCCACTATTGATCCATATGCCTCAACTCACACTTTCCAAATACTTAATCCCATCTTTATAACCACCCATTTACGCAATGGCGTTTGATGTAATCAAAGTACCCTTCCGGTGTAAGTGATTTACATGATCTCATGGTTGAAGGACTAGGCAACTATGTATCGAAAGCTTATAGCAAATTGAACATAATGACTTGATCTTATGCTACGCTCATTTGGGTGTGTGTCCATTATATCATTCACCTAATGACATAACCTTGTTATCAATAACATCCAATGTTCATGATCACGAAACCATGATCATCCATTAACCAACAAGCTAGTTATACAAGAGGCTTACTAGGGACTCCTTGTTGTTTACATAACACACATGTATCAATGTTTCGGTTAATACAATTATAGCATGGTATGCAAACATTATCATAAACACAAAGATATATTATAATAACCATTTTATTATTGCCTCTTGGGCATATCTCCAACAGTCTCCCACTTGCACTAGAGTCAATAATCTAGTTTACATTTGTAAAGATATAAAACCTTGGCCTTCTGGTGCTTTATCATTTTTTGCTCACGGGAGAGGTTTTAGTCAACGGTTCTGACACACTCAGAAACGTATGTATTTTGCAATTCATTTGCGTCTCAACGCATCACTCATTTTCCAAATGAGTCGGCATTAATTGTATATGCTTAGTCCTCTGGTGGAACCTTAATTCCGCGGTCTGAAATAAGTCACTAATATTGTCATACACAATATAGCTTCAAAGTTCTGACACTATCGGAACTACACCAAGTTCTCAAAGAACTCCTCGACTTAACATCCTTAGTCATTGTCAAAATAATGACATACTCTGCCTTCGTTTGTAGAATTCGTCACAATATTTAGAACTCATCTAAATCTAGCATAGACAACTTCTAGCTCATTGTGCTACCTCAACACTTATCCTAATTGAGATTGAAATTTTATTTTCATATGTGACCAAACTAATATCGGTGTAACACCTTACAACGATTTGTTTTCCATTACCCCATACAAAACTATATATATCCTTGGTTCTTCTAAAGTACTCAAGGATATTCTTACTGTTGTCCAATAATCATCACATGAATCATTCTGGTATATGCTCGTAACACTTTAGAGCACAGGACATCTGACTTTGTACATATTGTTCGTGATCGAAAGTCACTCATGTGTTTTTACTCATTGAGTGTCAAATACACTCAAGTCTTGTTAAACCTTCACATGAAAAGAACACCTTCTTAATATTTCTATATTGAACTACTTCAATATTCATTCTATGTACTTTGACTTAAACTTATTATGTGTTTCAATCTATCTTCATAGATCTTGACACTAAATATGTTTCGAGTCCATATCCTTTCATTGAAGTTAATTCTCAATGAAACCTTTTTAATCAATTATATAATTACATTATTTATAATCAACGATATGTCATCCACATAAAGTATTACAAATATGTCTCAGCGCTCCCACTTAATTTCTTGCAAATGCAAGCATCTTCATCATTTCTGATGAAATCAAAAACTCTTTGACTATTTCATCCGGTGAAGATTCCAACTCCGCGATACTCACTTCATCCAATTGAAGTTAGTATATCTATCTAGTATTCCACGGACTAGAAAAAACTCTTGGTTATATCTAGTATACATCCTTCATACACACTTCTGGCAAGGAATGTATTTCTGCCATCCTACTATCATATCTCATAAAAGAAATATGTAGCGATTACTAGAATAATCCACATAGACTTTAAGCATTGCCACGGAAGATCTAATCTTATCGTAGTCAACTCTTTGAACTTTGTCGTAAACAACTTTTCGATAAGTCAAGCTTCTTTAAGGATATTCAATCCAAGTCCATCTATTTTATAGATCCATTTACTTTCAAAAAGCATTCATCTATCTTGGATTTCATGGCGCATGGCCATTTTAACGGAGTCAGGGCCCATCATAACTTCTTTGTATGTAGTTGGTTTATTATTGTTCAAAAATCAATCCTTTGTCCAAAAATCATTTATTTGATCACAAAGTAAACCATACCTACATGGTTCAATAAGTATTTGATCTCCATGACTATAACACTTTGTAGACATGGGAGCCATGATCGTCGTAGCCGCTTCCAGAACCATTTCCGATGCTGCGCTACTCTGATCATTATGCTCAGGTTCGTAAACCTTATCAAGTTCTATTTGTAGGGATTCGTTGCATAGAAAACAAAAAATTTCCTACCGCGAGAACGCAATCCAAGCCAAGATGCAATCTAGAAGATGAGAGCAACGATCCTCCTCGGAATCCCGGCAGCACGACGGCGTGGTGGCGGTGGTGGTGGAGAACTCCGGCAGGGCTTCGCCTATGCGCTGCAGGAGTTTGTATGTGGAGGAGCGGAGGCTAGGGTTTGGGGAGAGGGGGCTATGGGCGCCGGCCTCAAGGGGGCAGGGGTGGTGCGGCCAAGCCATGGGCTGCCCCCTCCCTCTCCTCCTCATTATATAGGTGCAACCCCAAGGGTTTGCCCAAAGTCTTCGAATAAGACCCCAACAGAAAAACTGCCTTATGGACGAAACCTAGAGGGACAGGGACTCTCCCCTTCCCCCTTTTCTTGGCCGGCCAAGGAGGTGGAGTCCACCATGGACTCCACCCTCCCACTTGGTTGGCTGGTTAGGGTTTGTGGAGTCCCTCCGGGACTCCTCCTTCCATAGTGATTTATTCCGGATAATTCTAGAAACCACCTTCCATAAATTCACCGGATCATTTCCAAACTTGGAAAGTGACTTCCTATATATGAATCTTATTCTCCGGACCACTCCGGAACTCCTCGTGATGTCCTGGATCCCATTCGAGACTCCGAACAAAACTTCGAACTCCATTCCATATTCCATATCTACTTAAACGACATCAAACCTTAAGTGTGTCACCCTACGGTTCGCGAACTATGTAGACATGGTTGAGACTTCTCTCCGACCAATAACCAATAGCGGGATCCGGAGATCCATAATGGCTCCCACATATTCAACGATGACTTTAGTGATCGAATGAACCATTCACATACGATACCAATTCCCTTTGTCACGCGATATTTTACTTGTCCGAGGTTTGATCATCGGTATCTCTATACCTCGTTCAACCTCGTCTCATGAAAAGTACTCTTTACTCGTACCGTGGTATGTGGTCTCTTATGAACCATTCATATGCTTGCAAGCTTTTAGACGACATTCCACCGAGAGGGCCCAGAGTATATCTATCCGTCATCGGGATGTACAAATCCCACTGTTGATCCATATGCCTCAACTCATACTTTCCGGATACTTAATCCCACCTTTATAACCACCCATTTACGCAAGTGGCGTTTGATGTAATCAAAGTACCTTTCCGGTATAAGTGATTTACATGATCTCATGGTCATAAGGACTAGGTAACTATGTATCGAAAGCTTATAGCAAATAACTTAATGACGTGATCTTATGCTACGCTTAATTGGGTGTGTCCATTATATCATTCACATAATGACATAACCTTGTTATTAATAACATCCAATGTTCATGATCATGAAACGATGATCATCTATTAATCAACGAGCTAGTTATACAAGAGGCTTACTAGGGACTCCTTGTTGTTCACATAACACACATGTATCAATGTTTCGGTTAATACAATTATAGCATGGTATGTAAACATTATCATAAACTCAAAGATATTATAATAACCATTTTATTATTGTCTCTTGGGCATATCTCCAACAGTCTCCCACTTGCACTAGAGTCAATAATCTAGTTTACATTTGTAAAGATATAACACCTTGGCCTTTTGGTGCTTTATCATGTTTTGCTCACGGGAGAGGTTTTAGTCAACGGATCTGACACGCTCAGAAACGTATGTATTTTGCAATTCATTTGCGTCTCAACGCATCACTCATTTCCAAATGAGTCGGCATTAAATATGTTTGGTCTTCTGGTGGAACCTTAATTCCTTGGTCTGAAATAAGTCACTAATATTGTCACACACAATGTAGCTTCAAAGTTCTGACACTATTGGAACTACACCAAGTTCTCAAAGAACCTCTTGATTTTAACATCCTTTGTCATTGTCAAAACAATGACATACTTCTGCCTTCTTTTGTAGAATCCGTCACAATATTTAGAACTCTTCTAAATCTAGCATAGACAACTTCTAGCTCATTGTGCTACCTTTTAAACAACACTTAGTCTAATTTGAGATTGAAATTTTATTTTCATATGTGACAAAACAAATATCGGTGCAACATCTTACAGCGATTTGTTTGTCATTTCTCCATACAAAACTATATATATATATATACTTGGTTCTTCTTAAGTACTCAAGAATATTCTTACTGTTTTTCAATGATCGTCACATGAATCATCCTGGTACATGCTCATAGCACTTTTAGAGCATAGGACATCTGATTGTGTACATATTATTCGTGATCTGTAATCACTCATGTGTTTTTACTCATTGAGTGTCAGATACACTCAAGTCTTGTTAAACCTTCACATGACAAGAACATTTTCTTAATATTTCTATATTGAACTACTTCAATATCCATCCTATGTACTTTGACTTAAACTTATTTATGTGTTTCAATCTATCTTCATAGATCTTGACACTAAATTTGTTTCAGTCCATATCCTTTCATTGAAATTAATTCTCAATGAAACCTTTTTTTAATCAAGTATATAATTACATCATTTATAACCAACTATATGTCATCTACATAAAGTATTATAAATATGTCTCAGCGCTCCCACTTAATTTCTTGCAAATGCAAGCCTCTTCATCGTCTCTGATGAAATCAAAAACTCTTTGACTATTTCATCTGGTGAAGATTCCAACTCCGTGATACTTACTTCATCCAATTGAAGTTTGTATATCTATCTAGTATTCCACGGACTAGCAAAACTTTTGATTGTATATTGTATACACCTTTAATACACACTTCTTATAAGTAATGTATTTTGCCATCCTACTAGCATATCTCATAAAAGAAATATGTAGTGATTACTAGAATAATCCACATAGACTATAAGCATTGCTACGGAAGATCTAATCTTATCGTAGTCAACTCTTTGAACTTTGTCGTAAACAACTTTTCAACAAGTCAAGCTTCATCAATTTTTATAGATCCATTTACTTTCAAAAAGTATTCATCTATCTTGGATTTCATGGCGTATAGCCATTTTAACGGAGTCGGGGCCCATCATAACTTCTTTGTTTGTAGTTGGTTTATCATTGTTCAAAATCAATCCTTTGTCCACAAATCATTTATTTGATCACAAAGTAAACCATACCTACAAGGTTCAATATGTACTTTGATCTCCATGGCTAAAATAATTTGTAGTCATGGGAGCCATGATCGTCGTGGCCGCTTCCGGAACCAATTCTGATGTTGCGCTACTCTGATCATTATGCTCAGGTTCATAAACCTTATCAAGTTCTATTGTCCTCCCACTCAAATACTTCGCTAGAAAACAATTTCTTGGAAATAAGCAAGTAACATTAACAAACACGTTTTGTCTTTTACTTCATAGTGGAAAGAATTCCCAATCAATTCTTTGGGATAACCAACAAAGTCATTTATCCGATTTCGGTTGTAAACTTTTAAACCAAAATTTAAAGAAAGGACTATTAGGGTTTATACCCATGCCATAACTCGTATGGTGTCATTTCTACGGATCATGATGATGCTCTTATTTAGTGTAAAAGCGGTAGTCACTAAAGCATAATCCACAAAAATATAATGGCGTCATAATATTTTATCTCATCATTAATCCAACAAGGTTTGGATACATCTCTTGGATACTATATCATCATTATGATACTCCAAGAAATGTGAGTTGTAGAACAATTTCATGACTCTCTTAGATGTTCGCTAAAACTCGTAATTCAAATATTTTCACCATGATCCAATCATAGATATTTGACTTTTATATTACGATGATTTCCACTTCATGCTGAAATTTATTTGAATCCATTCAAATGTTTCAAACTTCTTCTTTATTGAATATATCCACATATATACTCAATTCATTGTTGAAAGTTTTCATGAAGTAGAAGAATCTCCCGCACACAACTATGCCCAGTGAACCACATATATCATTATGTATGTTTTCACTAAGTTAGTTTCCCGTTCAACTATCGGCCTATGAACGGTATTTCAGTCATTACTTTTTAGAAAAGATTTTGCAAGCGCCAAACGATTCAACAAATCAAATGACTCCAAAAATCCATTTGCATGGAGTTCCTTCATGCGTTCCTTTCTAACATGACCTAAATGGCGGTTCCACAAATACGTGGAATTCAAATCATTTGCCTTATGGCATTTTAGCGTCAGTGTTATGTATGTGTGTTTCACCATTAAGATTTATAATAACTTATCCATCGTACATGGAGTAATTTCATAATTTAAACAACTCATTGTTTTCATTTGACCAGAACAAAATAACATTTATTAAGTTCTTTATTATAAATTCTAAGGGCTAGATAGAATGCTAACGATGAACATAATAACACTTTATTTTGTTCCAGACGTGCATTCCTATCATATTCCTTGTCAGTCACTTAGGCCATTGTATTCTTGTATTGCGTTGTTTTGTATGACACTTCATACCAACCAATATAGTACTAATACCCAAGAATTTTATTGTGTGACCTAACTAGGAATACAACCATAACATGTATATCATTTATATACACCTGAGCTAGACATTCTAGTCTTTTCTTTCTTTCTGCCAATAATCTTTTGTAGTTTCTCTTTTAGCTTTCCTCATTATTCAGAAAAACACATCAACTTCAATAACTTCTTGGTTTGTTGGTCAAATACCAATAACCTTGAGGTTCTTACTTTGAAGTTGATCATCATATGTCAAGTGTTCCGGATTTCACTATTAGTAACCTTGTAATATGATGAACAATTTCACTCATAATTTTATCCATTGTATCATGATGACTTTCTGAGACCATGTCTGTACATGCTAGGCTCGTAAAGTTTTAACCTTAGTATTCGCATATGCAAATCTGGCTTGCATCCGTTGTATGCACACGTAGAATCTATAACACCCGATCATTACGTGATGCTTCGATACGACGAGTCTTAGCAACGGTGCATACTAAGGATGATAACTTCATGGATATGCAAATATTGTTAGTGCCCCAATAGTTGGAGGATTGGGACGCCTTGCGTCTTCAACCTTCGTACATTCCCATAAAACTTATGAGTTTATGTAGTCTCACCAAATTATATTCTATCATCTTGCAATAAGGTCTTAGATATCACATATATCTCATACCTTGATTATTTCGAAAACTAAATTTTCGGCTCCTTACTTTTCAAACAGATTTGAACTTCAAGTTTCACGGAGACAAGATAACTTTAGGTACTAATTGAAACCATAGCTCTTTGAATCAACAATGTGAGATTTACTAAAAGTTTGCAATAGGACTTAAACAATTCTTGATTCTTTAACAATACGGTACCAATCCGTAAAGTTTCTTGTCGGATTTTAACGAGTATTTCTATCTCAATAACAAGACTAGCGCATGGTAGAAAAACGGATGCCAATACTACAAAATTAATTCAAAATACTACTCAGACTATGTTTATGATAATTAGTTCATGTTTTAATCTAATTACTAATGAACTCCCACTTAATGCAACATCCCTCATAGTTGTTAAGTGGTACACGATCCAAATCCACTACACCAAAACCGATCATCACGTGAGATGATGTAGCTTCAATAGTGAACATCAACATGTTGATCATATCATCCATATGACTCGTGTTCAACCTTTCGGTTTCCGTTGTCCCGAGGCCATGTCTGTACATGCTAGGCTCGTCAAGCAAACCCAAGTATTCCGCGTGTGCAACATGGCTTACACCCGTTGTATGTGAACGTTGAGTCAATCACATCCGATCATCACGAGATGCTTCGAAACGACGAACTGTACAACGGTGCATACGAGGGGAGAACACTTTATTATCTTGATATTAATGTGAGGGATCATCTTATAATGCTACCGTCGCGTTCTAAGCAAAATAAGATGCATAAAGGATTAACATCACATGTAGTTTATATGTGATATGATATGGCCCTTTTGTCTTTGCGCCTTCGATCTTCATCTCCAAAGCACGGACATGATCTCCATCATCAACGGGCATGATCTCCATCATCGTCGGCGTAGCGTCAAGGTCCATGGCGCCGTCTTCATGGTTGTTCACCTCATGTAGCAACTATTACAACTACTTTGAAATACTACTCAACATGAAATTTAAAGACAACCATAAGGCTCTTGCCGGTTGCCACAATACAATAATGATCATCTCATACATATTCATCATCATATTATGGCCATATCACATCACCAAACCCTGCAAAAACAAGTTAGACGTCTCTAATTTGGTTTGCATATTTTACGTGGTTTAGGGTTTTCGAGTAAGATCTAATCTACCTACGAACATGAATCACAACGGTGATACTAGTGTTGTCAATAGAAGAGTAAATTGAATCTTCACTATAGTAGGAGAGACAGACACCCGCAAAGCCTCTTATGCAATACAAGTTGCATGTCGAACGAGGAACAAGTCTCATGAACGCGGTCATGTAAAGTTAGTCCGAGCCGCTTCATCCCACTATGCCACAAAGATGCAAAG
>NC_061509.1:1829606-2021051 GCF_022539505.1 Lolium rigidum | reverse complement strand
GTGCTTGTCTAGCGTGTAGAGGGCGGGGAGTAGCTGCTCAACGCCGTGGTAGGGATGCAGGAGGAGGACGGTCGCGCTCGAGTGGGCGACGTACTGGCGCGGCCAGTGCGCGCTCACCGCGTTGGCTGGCATGCTCTGGCATAGTTTTGGACGCGGGCATTCTGGCCAGTGCCGAGCGTTGGCGTTGCAGGGGCTTGTACCATCGTCGTCCTTGAGCTGTGTAGATGCTCCAGGACAAGGGGATGGGTTGAAATGGTGGCCAGAGGTGGAGATGCCAAAGGTGGCCGGCATGGCCACGGTAGGCTTAGTCTAGGGTTTCTTTTCTTCCTCCTCTCACTTTAATCGATCAAGGCAAGTACTGGAATGATGCAGGGGTTGTAGGAGAGTGCAATGATCAAAGGTTAAAGGGGTTTAGTGAAGAAACCAGAGGATAAAAGAGTGTAACTCAATTCTGAAATCATGCCTGCCACCTGTTCGACACAATGGCCGCATGAACTTTTTGTTTGAATTTTGAAATTCTTTTTGGTGAATCTCATTTATATAATTAAAGTGAAGTATTGGTGGTGGTGGCACTCAATTTGGAGTTCTTTTGCAAAATGTCAAAAGTGACATGATCTTCACTTTATTTCAGCATCCCCACTTGTCACTTTTATTTTGGTCAACCTAGTCAACTCTAGCCATGGTGGTCAACATCAAAGTTACTCACCTTGACATGGTCTTGGATGACATGGCTTTGGTTGACCAAGTTTAGTTCAAGAATTGAGAAAACCAGAGGGGTAAAGTAGTGAAGAAAATATTTTTGTGACAAGTGACCATTATCATATGTATGTAAGATTTTTTATTTCCTTGTGTTTGAATCTTGATCCAAAGATGCAATTGTGTTAGTTTATCATATTGAAGTATTCTACAAGCAAGGGAGCAAGCAATTATGGCCTAGGTTGAGGATTTGCAATTTTGCATATTGTGTATGTAAGTGAAAAATGGGTTTTTCCCATTTTCTTTAATTTCCCTCAAATTAGGGTTTGATGATCTTGGTTAGGGTTCCAATAGCAATGGTTATTCATACTAACACTCATCATGGCAATTGCACAAAAGAAATCACTCAAATGCAAGAAACTATATGTGGCACTATATGCATATAAAAAAGTTTTTGTTAATTGAAAAATTTGGGTTTGGGGAAATTATCTTTCTTGTTTATTATTGTTGAAACTTGGGATGTTACACTTGGCGAGCATGGGCGGTGTACCGTTCGGTTCCTTGAGTGACAGGGATTCTCCAGGACAAGGTGGTGCTGAGAGAGAGATGCTAGAGAGAGAGGTGCCAAAGGTGGCCGGCATGGCCATGGCATGCTTAGTTTAGGGTTTCTTTTCCCCCTTCTCCCACTTTAATCGACCAAGGCAGGTACTGGGATGATGCAGGGGTTGTAGGAGAGTGTAATGATCACAGGTTAAAGGGGTTTAGGGAAGAAACCAGAGGATAATAGAGTGTAGCTCAAATTTGGATTAATGCCTGCCAAGTGTTCGACACAATGGCCGCATGAGATTTTTATTTAAATTTCGAACTTCTTTTTGGTGGATCTTAAACATATTAAATATGGGTTAGAATGGTGGTGGTGGGGTTCAATTTGGAGTTGTTTTGCAAAATGGCAAATGTGACATGATCTTCACTTTATTTCAGCATCCCTACTTGTCACCTTTATACTGGTCAACCTAGTCAACTCTAGCCATGGTGGTCAACATAAAAGTTACTCACCTTGACATGATCTTGGATGACATGGCTTTGGTTGACCAAGTTTAGTTCAAGAAATAAGAAAACCAGAGGGGTAAAGTGGTGAAGAAAATATTTTGGTGACAAGTGACCATTATCATATGTATGTAAGAATTTTGATTTCCTTGTGTTTGATTCTTGATCCAATGATGCAATTGTGTTAGTTTATCATATTGAAGTATTCTACAAGCAAGGGAGCAAGCAATTATGGCCTAGGTTGAGGATTTGCAATTTGGCATATTGTGTATGTAAGTGAAATATGGGTTTTTCCCATTTTCTTCTATTCTCCTCAATTTAGGGTTTGGTGATCTTGGTTAGGGTTCAAATAGCAATTGTTAATCATACTAACACTCATCATGGCAATTGCACAAAAGAAAATTCACTCAAATGCATGAACCTATATGTGGCACTATATGCATAGAAAAAGTTTTTGTTAATTGCAAATTTTGAGTTTGGGGAGATTGTCTTTCTTGTTTAATATTGTTGAAACTTGGGATGTTACACTCTCGCCGCCGGCACCACCCCGCCGGCTTGCTGCCCAGATTCCACCGTCCCTCCTTCCCCACCTGCCTATATTCCACCGTCTTTCGACGACAGCCTATCTGGCTGCTCCTCCGCCGGCCTATTTTCCGACGACGGCCTACACCTCGTCGTTCGCGGCTCGGGTTGCCTCGAACACGCTCGTCAGGTGTTCGTCCATTTGCCTCACCAGCCATGGACTCGGACGAAGAGGAGGAGCAGATGTTCATCGAGCTTATGCGAGAAGAGATGGCAGCCGCCGCCCAAGACGAGGAGAACATGATGATCCTCGGTTGCTTATCAAGCATGTACGCCGAGGTGGCAACTGGTCGACGTGGTGGGTCGGCACCAGGTCGCCGGAAGTGCAAGCCGAGACAACGAATGGAGGGCTACTGCATGTTGTACGCCGACTACTTCGCCGACAATCCATTGCATGGTGAGACTGTTTTCAGGCATCGTTTCAGGATGAGCAGAAAGCTATTTCTGCAAATTGTGTATGCCATCCGAGACTTTGACCCCTACTTCAGATGCAAGGCGGATTGCACTGGCTTGGTTGGATTTTCGTCACTGCAGAAGTGCACAGTGGCTATGAGGATACTGGCGTATGCAGCTCCCGGTGATGGTGCAGATGACTATCTTCGGATGGCAGAGTCCACCGCCCTTGATTGTTTCTACCGGTTCTGCAGGGCCATCATAGCAGTGTTCGGGGACTTTTACTTGAGATCACCCACTATCGAAGACACTCAGAGGATCCTTGCAACAAATGAAGCTAGGGGTTTTCCAGGGATACTTGGAAGCATTGACTGCATGCATTGGAAATGGAAGAACTGTCCGTTTGCGTGGCAGGGAATGTACAAGGGTCACAAAAACGGCTGCACTGTGATACTTGAAGCAGTGGCTACCCTTGATCTCTGGATTTGCACTCTTTCTTTGGTATGCCTGGACCCAACAATGACATCAACGTCCTAAACTGCTCCCCGATCTTTTCCAAGCTTGTTGAGGGTCATGCCCCCCCGGTGAACTATGTGATCAATGGTCGGCACTACAACAAAGGATACTACCTTGTAGACGGTATCTATCCAAAGTGGGCAACATTTGTGAAGACTATCTCGAAACCTAGCACCCCCAAACTTTGCGAGTTTGTCAAGAAACAAGAAGCTTGCCGAAAAGATGTCGAGCGTGCATTTGATGTCCCCCAGCAGAGATTTGCTATCGTCTGGTTCCCCGCTATGACTTGGTCCAAAGATTAGATGTGGGAGGTGATGAACTGTTGTGTGTGCTTACACAATATGATTATTGAAAATGAGTGAAAACATCCGGTTTCTCTGGCTGAGCAAGAAGCACCATATGAGAGAGAGGGTCCTCTTGCACAGCCTAATCACCAGGTGCCGACATCATGGGTCGCCTTCATTGCTATGCGCCAGGAGATTCGAGACTCTACAATGCATCAACAGCTGCAAGATGATCTGGTGGAGTACATATGGACGCTCCGAGGCAACGCCAACGCCGACGCCAACTAGTCTGTCTTAATTTGTTTCAAAACTTGTGAAATTATGTGCTTCATTTGTTTCAGCACTTGTTAAACATTGTACTGATTATCGCCGAACTTGTTGCAGCAATTTTTTGACTCTTGTTCGCCGAACTTATTAAATTTTATGTCGAATTTGTTTGAAATATGTCAAATGGTCGAGGTTGGGGGTTTCCTGCCGGGGGGACAGCTGGAACTTCGGCGCTCCCCAGGCCAAATTTTCCTCCAATCCGGACGAAAATTTCGCCAGATTTGGGCGTGGGGAGTGCCAACGAGTGGAGATGCTCTTAGGACCGCCGTTGCTACCTAGCTCTGTGGACCAAAATATATATCTTCCTCAAAGCCTCCTATTCCCATTCCAAGAGAAGATTTACTAACTTATTATATACTTTATTAGCTCTTTCTTCTCTATTTTTCTGTTGGTGTATGGGTGTTGGGGTGTTATTTCCCCCCTTCTATGGCTTTCTCTCTCCTGCCCCTCATACCTATCTGTGTGTTGAGTATAGTGGAAAACTAACAAGTAAACAAGGTGCAATGTTGACTGGCGGTGACTCCATTTTAAGTCAGATATATATGATTCTAGCTAGCTCGAGGATAGAATCGCAAACGTTTATTGCTTGGTAGGTAACATTTTACTATGTACTCCATTTTGATCCATATTGAAAACACTTTCGATGGCAAGCACAACCAGTATATGCATTCAAAGTGCAAACAACCACATGCCATCAAGTCATCTTCCTAGATCTTGATTGATCAGACTATTGTATTGATTTAATGTTTGCAAATATATATCTTGTTTTCTTAAGTATTATCTGTCTCAACTTGTAAAGACACATGACAGTCATGATTGGAAACTTTTTGGTTTCTATTACAAAAGAATTTTCATAGACTATTTAGATTGGTCATTGTGGATATTAAGGAAAACTAACACATGGACTTATCTATGTAAGGACAAGTAATGAAGCGTGAATTAGGTCTGGAACTTGAGCTTGCGGGTTTTGGAGTTGATCATGCTGTCATAGCAATGGCGGAGGTAGTCCTATAGGGAAATGCTCCACGACATGCATTTGCACTTGCTGCAACAGATCTCGCAAACCTATTCTTCGAGACATTGTTGCATCATATTTCACATGCCAAAAGAAAATATACATATGAATCAGCGAAGGTCTAAGAAATCAATCGATTCATATTTCATCACATGTATATTTAGACAAACTGGATGCACCTACTCGTAGCTATCTTTCATTCTTTCATTCATTCATCAAGCAGTAGTTTATTAGCACATACAAATAGACACAGGTAGCACGGACAATCCAGATACTAAACTACGTAAATCATGTTTTCACTTCATTACTTGATAAAGTGTTACCTGGATGTAACTTTTTACCAATAATTCGAGAGACAACTCCATTTTTTATTTTGAGCATTGCAAAATTTATTTCAAGATCAACTTAAATCATTACTTGCATACTCAGGTTCACATACCTTAGACAATTGTTTACGTAAAAATTGGTATGAATCCAAGCTCAACTGGTTTAAGAATTGGATTTACAAACTCAACACTTGAGTTCAAATTCTCACAGATGTGAATTTAGGTTTCTATTTATACTTGAGACCGAGACCTGACACTTATGCAATTTATCTTGAGAACTAGGCATTAATCTTAACTAAGATTAGAAAAATCCTAGTACCCATGTTTAATGGTTGTGTGCATTTCTAGTTAGTGCAGAGGTCAAGAAGAGCAATTCTCCCCATTTTAAAGTGAAAACTATGATCTATGATCGGGGTTTCCTTCTTGGAGGCTTTGTTTTTGAACAAGTTGGATTTCATGTGTTGTCTTGGTGGTGTTTGTGCTGCTACTACAATGACCGGAACGTTGTAGCGGGACTTTTTCCATTCTAGCTTCTTCTTTTTTTAGATGTGTGCATCCGCACTATCATTTGGGTATTGTGTTGTTGCAGAAGCTAGATATAATTGGCATCTTCATGATATTAATATATATTCTTTTTATCAAAAGAACAAGAAGCTAAATAACAACTTCATTACTAACGGGCAGCCGCAATCCTTCATTACAACAATATCATCTTTCATTTTTCAGTAGTATAATATAAAATTTTAAAACTTTCATCTGTATGGGATGTCAATATTCCATCAACAGAGAAAATGCCGCTAAGTGTTTCAAAAAAGTTATACATTTTTTCAGAGCAATAAATATAGAAGGTCCAATACATAAATATTTCTATTTGTCAAATGTAGTCGAGGACACTAAGGGTATGTTTGGTTTAAGCCCAGAGTAGCCCAACCAAAATTTTGGCATGACCAAAGCAAGGGCACGACCTAAATTTTGGTACACTATTGTTGTTTGCATTATAGCCATTGTACGTTACCAATTTTTTGGCAAAATCTTGGGCCTCCATTTGGTTTGTAGCCAAATTGATACATCTAGCAACTTGGACTGGCTTTTCCAATGGACGTTAATTAGATTTCTAGCTTGTTAAAAAAAAGGATTTCTAGCAAACTGAAAACCATAGATAGTAGAGAAGAGTCCGGAGGAAAATCGTACTCCCTTTGTTCCATTCTATAGTGCCTATTGTTTTTTGGCACGGAAATTAGCGCAAGATTATTTTTTACACAAGATCTCTAGCTGAACGATTTGAGATCAACGTAAAATTTGGGAAATCCATATCTTCATAACTTACCATAACACTTTTGGGAGCTGAACAGGGAGGGGGTAATTTAAAAAAAGCTAAGCTAAAACCTTATATTCTGACACAAATGCCAAAATCTATAGGCACTATAGAAAGGAACGGAGGGAGTATATCACAGAATATAAGGGCATCCCAGCCGGGAGCGACAGTTTGCGTTCGCGTGAGCCAAAAATTTGTCTGGGACGCATCGCAACAGCCCGACGCATATTGATCGTCCGCGACGACGCAAACGCAACGTATATTTACGTCTGGGATGCGTCACGGTGGACGCTGCATGTCCCAAGTGACCGCTCGCTTTTCCAGCAGGTCCGCCTTTCAGCGAGCCATAGGGCTATATCAAGCGTATCGCTTCGGCGGTCATCACTTCCGCGACTGCGACGCAGCTTTCAACATAATTGTCGCGGCTGCCTCTTCTGCACGTGCACTGGCGGGCGGCGGTTGGGCTTCTGCACCACCATCAATGGAATCGTGTTCCGCGCGTGCTCGGCCTTAAAAGTCGACCGGTATCATCCCTGGCATCGCCCACACCACGTAAACCTCCACTCCCACCCCTCACCGCCAAGCGCCACCGCATCACCATGGGGAAAAAGAAGAACAACTCCAAGGCGCCCGGCAGGCGGCAGGCGGCACCAAGAAGGCGGAGCGGACGCATAGGGTGCGACTTCCCGTCAACGTGGCACGGCTCATGCACATGAACTAGATGCCGTGCGCGGGCTGGCGGGACTTGCACCTACCAAGCGGCGGCTGGTGGCTCAGCTTCCTCCGGGTGCCTGTCCCGTCCGTGCCTCCGCGCGAGCCAGAGAGGAGCGCCGAGATCCGACGCAGGCGGCGGTACCTGCCTCCGAACCTCCGCGCCGATCTCACCTAGCCATCGACTACGACGAGCGCTCGAGGACTCAGGCCCGCAACCGGTGCAACCATCGCCTCCACCTCCGCCCTACAACCCGTGGGCAGCCCCACTTTCACCACCGGTGTGGGCTGCTCAACCTCCACCATCGGTGTGGGCTGCTCCACCTCCAGCACCACCGACGGCACTGGCGTATGTTCTGCCGCCGCTTGCCAACTGGCTGTTCCCGATACCGGAGCTCGTCGTGATCGAGGACGAGTAGGCGCATGCGTTCTTATGTTTTATATTTTATTTTCCTTTCTATTACTATGTAAATTATGTTTTTATGTTAAAAAATGCATAATTGAAAAAAATGGTTGTGCCGCTGGAGCCACCTCGACGCAAACGGATGCACGATCAATTTTGACCATTTAAACCAACGCGCGTGCGTATATTTTGGATACCCAAAATAACCGTTGAAGATGCCTTAAGCTGCAATAGACCTGAACGGCCCAGCCTTTGTTTTTGAGCTGAACCTGATCTGCCCAGGTGTGAATAGAGTTGCAGGCTTCCGGCCATCAAAGCATCGTTCACAAAGAAGAAGAGTAGCGAAATGGGATCTACCTTGAAGGAATCGCGGGCGTGAGCGTTGCCAATTTGTTGGCGCAGGTTTTCGCCGCCCTCAAGTTGCCAACGATTTGGCAAGAATAGCAAAGGCGCGGGCGCGGCAGACCGGGCAAGCCAAATATTTGGTGTCCATCCAAACCACAGCCAATTCTTGTTGGCTCGCCAATTTTTTGGTATGGTAGTAATTGGTTGTAAACCAAACATACCCTAATCCCATAAGAAGCCATATTTAGTTGTCATTGGATTCTTAGTGTAGTCTGATACAATCGCCTATTCAGCAATTCATGTGCCTCCTTATTGTAATCAAATAATTCTAGTAGCGAGAAATGAAGTGAAGTAAAGTATCTTATTTGAAGACACACGGGTGGAGACTCTTTTTGAACTTTCTATGTCATGTTGCTGAGATGTTACCAAGACCCCGTCACCTAGTGGTAATATAGGATTTGGAGGTGTTGAGGACGATTCGGAAAATAGGACCCATTCGACATCGGTAGATGGTAGTCTGATACCATGTTTGGCGAGTTTACATGCGTGTTGCATGTGCATCGCCGGTGTAACCGGCCATCGCCTTCCGAATGCATTTTCTCCTGGGCTGGGTGCCTGGGTTATACGCCTCCTCTCATTTGTTTTGTTTTTTTATTTTCTTTCTCTCACGCTTCCTGTGCTGAAGCCTAGGACTTAGATTGGCGCCCATCACTGAATTTTAAGATCCCTGAAATGTAGCACAAATGGTTTTTCCAGCAGGCCACAGTCCACACATTTGAAGCTTAATTTGTATTCCTGTTGGCCGTTGCTCTTTTTATTATTTCAGAATAATAGGGATCTCTCCCTGGCTCCATTCGAAGAACTAAACCATACATAGTATTTAGCGATTTTAGAACTTCACCACCAGAAAACATAAAAACAAAAGCAACTGGAATAATCTAAACAACAGTTTCTAGCACAGAAAGATAAAGAAAGTAAGTAAGCCATTGGAGATTCGTAGAGCCAAATACATGACCTTGCTTTTCTATCAAAAGCCATTTTTCCTACAATTGGAGTTTCTAACAATTATGTGGTTGCTCTACCCAGCACCATATGGATAGTATCAGCTTCCTCAGATGTTCCTTCGGATAGGGCATGATAGCTCGACCTCCATATGACGCATCTGCACAGTTGTTTTCAGTTTGACATCCCTCCAAATTCACACGTGTTTGCCTATTTCCATGCACACAATATACTTCTTCCACAACATCTCCTATTCTCATACTAAAAAAGTTATGATTACTATACTTCACTAGTTTGCTCGTCTCGACTTTTCTGTAGATTTTGTAGTCTCGCAGCATCTTCTTATTTCCCCTTGTACAACTTAATCTCTCTTGCTCCTCTATTATTTATACATTTGCATGATCTTGCTTTGATTATTGGCAAAACAACAATGTGCAAGCATGACTAATGACGTCTAGCTCTTGATACTTGCAACTATTATAGTAGTGCTAGATCGCATGGCATCACACGTATTATTGCTAGGTAGGTAGCAATATATGATACATCTTTTATCCATTTTGAAAAGAGAAAAGTGAGCTTATTTTTTTCGATAAAGGATGCTTTATTATTTTGAAAAGTAATTACATTCAGCCTCTGCATAACCAGGAAGCACACAGCCGTTTATATGTCTCAAGTCAAAGTCGGAAAGAAATTAGGCGAAATACATATCGAAGCGATGAATCATATGACGCCTAAGGTGTGGGTGGGGCTTCAATCCGTAGACTATGCTGCCACCCATGTAGAGAAAAAGTATCCCTCGTCGTAGCCTCCAACAGTGTACAGACCTCCGTAAACAGGTCTCGGTTCTCCACTCACTAAAGAGATAACCACAAACGGAGAATACCTGTACATCTGTAGATAACCTGCAAAATGGAGCAATTTTTATCATTAAAAATCTTGTCATTTCTACATAGCCAAAGCGCCCAGATAACTGCTAGCGTCCCCACCCTAAGAAACAACTTGAACCTTGAATCGATACCATGAAGCCAATTGCCAAAGACATTGGCTACACTAGTCGGAGGATACAGGCTAACACTACTTGGATGAATGACCATATAGATCTCGTAAATTGGCACTAGAAGAACATGTGTTTAATAGTTTCATCACGATGACAAAAAACACACCGTGTACTTCCATGCCAATTCCGCTTAACAAGATTATCTTTGGTGAGGATAACTCCTCGACGAAGATACCATCCAAAAATTTAAATTTTTAATGGTATTTTCAGCCTCCAAATTTTCTTATTATTATCAACTGGTATGTCAGAATGAAGGATCACATTGTATAATGATTTTACCGAGAAAGTACCATCTACATGAAGATTCCATCTAAATTCGTCCGGTTCAGCCGATAGTTGTATATCTCCTAGCCAGTGAATTAGGGAATTACATGCCACTAGCCTTTGCCCAAGCAAGACCCGTCTGAACGTCACATTCGGAGGTGAGGTAGCCATTACCGTGGCAATGGTATCACCTTTGCGACAAACAATACTATACAAAGCAGGATACTGTTCACTTAAGGGTGTATTGTCTAGCCAATTGTCTTCCTAGAACCTTATCTGTGCTCCATTCTTAATCGAGAAAGTACCATGACGAAAAAAGATATTTTTTGTCGCCATGAAACCAGCCCAGAAGTACGAATCCCCAGGTTTCCAAACCACTTGGGATAACGTCTTCGAGCTGATATATTATCTCCGAAGAATACTTTGCCAAATCCCGTCCTCGGTAAGGAGCTTAAACAGCCATTTACCTAGCAGGGCTGAATTCTTAACTTCCAAGTCATGAACTCCAAGCCCTCCTTGATCTTTGGAACTACAAACTATACTCCATTTAACCAGTCGATATTTCTTTTTCTCGTTGTCCCCTTGCCAAAAGAATCTGGATCGATAATAATCGAGTTTATGCAGAATTCCTTTTGGTACTAGGAAGAATGATAACATATACAGTACCATATTTGTCAGTACCGAATTAATGAGTACCAATCCCCCCAAGGACAACAATTTACCTTCCAACTACTAAGACGTTTTTGTTATCTTTCTTCCACTATTTTCCATTCGGCGATTGTGAGTCCCCGATAATGAATCGGAATACCCAAGTAGCGAATATGAAATTGGCCTTGCCCACAAGCAAAAAACTCTGCATACATAGTCGAATCGTTTTGGGCATCACCGAAGCAGAACAATTCACTTTTATGGAAATTGATTTTTAATCCCGACAACTGCTCGAAAACCGCCAAAATTAATTTGAGATTGCGAGCTTTTTCGAGATCATGATCCATAAAAAGAATTATGCCATTGGCATATTGGAGAATAGACAAACCACCATCAACCAGATGTGGTATCACACCTTCAATCTGACCATCAGACTTAGCCTGCTCTATTAGTATAGCCAGCATATCCTCTACAATGTTAAACAACATTGGTGATAACGGATCCCCTTGGTGTAACCCTTTTCGTGTTTGGAAATAGTGGCAGGTATCATTATTAACCCGGATTGCCACACTTCCTCCATACACAAAATCATTTATGAGAGCATGCCACTCTGGTGAAAAACCTTTCATCCTAAGAGTCTGTTATAGGAAAGACCACTTGACCTTATCATACGCCTTTTCAAAATCTAATTTTAAAATAACCCCATGTAATTTCTTAGTATGCATCACATGTACTGTCTCATGCAAAACCACCACTCCATCCAGGATATTCCTTCCTTGCATGAAAGCGGTCTGTGAGGGATGAACAACATGATCCACAACCGTATTAAGTCTAATGGTGGCCACTTTTGTGAAAATTTTGAAACTTACGTTTAAAAGGAAAATAGGTCGATATTGTTGAATCCTTTCTACCTCATTAACTTTTGGTAACAAAATTTTACTTCACCAAAATTTAGACGAAATAATTCTAGTTGTCCTATGTGCAGAGCACTGAACAAATCTAGAAGGTCCGATTTAATAGTATCCCAAAATGTTTGATAAAACTCTGCTGGAAAACCATCTGGACCTAATGCTTTGTTGCATTTCATTTGGAAAATTGCATTATGAACCTCTTCCTCGGAATAAGGTGCGATCAGTAGGTCATTTTCTTCCATAGATACTTGGGGTATGTCATCCGTTAAGTCCTCGTTTAGGGAAAAAGAACTTTCCTCCGGAGGACCAAACATACCTTTATAATAATTAGTAATGTAAGATTTTAGTTGCGCATGGCCTTCAATTAACCCTTCATCTTGTACCAGAGAATGATTATGTTTTTTCCGATGTCTCCCATTGGCCACGCCATGGAAATATCGCGTATTTGAGTCTCCTTCCAATATGAATTGGGCTTTGGAACGTTGATCGCTATCTGCGGATTGGACTGATTCTTGAGTTCAATCTCTTGCGGGGACAGCGGTCTTACCTCTGCTAAAGCCTCTAGCTCATCAATCACAGTTGATAAGTGAGCCTTCTCTTTTTTAGAACTAGATGATACCCCGCGCGTTGCGGCGGAATATATTTATAAAAATAGTTCAATTACCCTTATTATGATTGTCTAGTAAAATCAACTACAGCTCACACGTTTGGTATAACACCCATAATGATTATTATAACATGATTTTTCATACAAATGGTGCAAGAGATAATGAGACGCTCAAAGAGGTTGTTGTTTAGATAAGTTAACGCTGCTAATTGCTTTCTATATGGTAAGTTTCGCATTAAAAACAAACATCATTGTACTCCAAATTGTACAACAGCTAAAATCCATATAAAAGCATAAAAGATTCAGGTATGTGTAAAATAATATGTTAGGAGGAGATGAATGGGCATTTACTGAAGTAGTACATAATACCAAATTGCATGTTATGTTTCTATATTTTTTCTTGCGGAATTGAAAAAACAACTAAAGAATATACATTAGAAATTGTTTGGAATATCTGAATTATCTAAACCTATGTACGTCTATGTCTGATAGAATGAAAAATATGAACATACCAAGAACATGGAACATCGTCATAATGATGTAAAGAACATGTATTGCAGTCTGAATGGAGTTGTTTTGTTAGATACCAAAAAAAATTCACGCAAAAAAGCAGCTGATTGGGGGCATACAAACATTTGATTTTCGTTTAAGTAACTTACAAAGGTACTACAGTAAGAAATATGTTAATCTCTTATACACCACTAACGTGGCATAATCTCATAGTAGAAAGAGAAAAAAGAAATGTGACAGAGACTATCAATTATTATTTGTTATCATTGAAATAGAATGATGTACTATAGATAGGGTAAAACTGTACAAAGGTTTAAGCAGCCTGGGAGAAACTGAAACAATGGGCTGCTCGATAGCACGCCTCCTCTCCCTCTGTTTCTATTTATATGCACAAGGGCTTGCGGTACAAGTCAAGGTTACAAGGATTGTTACACAAGAAATATCCCTAACTAATCTTGGTTAGCCGCACGGGAGAATGTCTCCCTAACACGCCCCCGCAGTCTGAGCTCGGTGCTTCGCCGACGTGAAGACTGGATCGAAATTCATGAAATAAGACAGACGGTAGCCCCTTAGTGAAGATGTCAGCAAACTGAGAACTGGAGGGTACATGTAACACTCGCAGAGCCCCAAGAGCCACCTTCTCACGCACAAAATGTATATCAAGTTCGATGTGCTTGGTACGCCGATGCTGGACTGGGTTGGCCGAGAGATAAACATTGCTCACGTTATCACAGTAGACAATCATAGCGCTGTCAAGAGGACGCCTGAGCTCCTGCAGAAGATTACGGAGCCAACAAGTCTCGGCAACAGCAGTGGCAACAGCACGGTATTCAGCCTCAGCGCTAGAGCGTGACACGGTGGGCTGTCGGCGAGATGACCAAGAGACCAGGTTGTCACCCAAGAACACACAGTACCCTGACGTAGACCGGCGAGTATCTGGACATCCTGCCCAATCAGCATCCGAGTAGGCAACGAGAGAGTGAGAGGTAGAGGAATATAGGGTAAGACCATGATCGAGAGTCCCCTTGAGGTAGCGAAGAATCCGTTTGACAATGAGGAGATGAGGTTCACGGGGATCCTGCATGTGAAGGCAAACTTGTTGAACAGCGTAGGAGATTTCGGGCCGAGTAAGAGTCATGTATTGAAGGGCGCCGGCTAGACTGCGATAGAGAAAGGGATCAGCCACAGGAGAACCGGTGGATGCAGGAAGTTTTGATTTGGTATCAACAGGAGTGGAGGACGGATGACAGTCACTCATGCCGGCACGGTGTAGGATATCTAGGATATATTGTCGTTGAGATAGGTGAAGAGAATGGGGTTGGCGAGTGACAGAGATACCGAGAAAATGATGAAGGGGTCCGAGGTCTTTCATGGCAAACTCGCGGCTGAAAGTGTTGATGATGGAATGGAGAAAGGAAGTGGTGGATGTGGTAAGAACAATGTCATCAACATAGAGAAGAAGGTAAGCGATGTCAGAGCCGCGATGGAGAGTGAAGAGAGAGTTATCAGATTTGGATTCAAGAAAGCCAATAGAACGAGCAAAGGTAGCAAATCGTTGAAACCAAGCCCGAGGAGCCTGTTTAAGACCGTATAGTGATTTGAGGAGATGACAAACATGAGTGGGACGAGAGGGATCGATAAACCCCGAGGGTTGTTGGCTGTAGACTTCTTCAGAAAGGTTGCCGTGAAGAAAGGCGTTTTTGACGTCGAGTTGATGGATGGGCCAATTGTGAGACACGGCGAGGGAAAGAACAACACGGATGGTGGCTGGTTTGACAACAGGGCTGAAAGTCTCATCGAAGTCAATGCCAGGTTGTTGTGTGAAACCACGAACGACCCAACGTGCCTTGTGACGAGCAAGAGATCCATCGGAATTGAATTTGTGGCGAAAAATCCATTTGCCACTGACGATGTTGGCGCCAGGAGGGGGAGGGACGAGAGTCCAGGTTTGGTTTTGGAGAAGAGCATCATATTCGTCCTGCATGGCTTGGCGCCAGGAAGGATCACGAAGAGCGACTAGATAATTGTGAGGAATAGGGGAAGAGACGGTGGCGGAGAGATTGAGTTTATCGATGGGAGGTGGGAGTTTACCGGTGGTGCTACGAGTGCGATGGATGACGGGTGGTGGTGCTGAAGGGCGGCGAGTGTATACATGAGTAAAGCTAGGCCGCGGCGTTGCCACGGCATGAGACAGATCGGTGTCAGGCTGCCGTGGAGGCGAGTCAGGGGAAGGAGCTGCCACGGCAGGGGAAAGGGGTGCCACGGCAGGAGAAGAGGCGGCGGCAGGCTGGCGTGGGCTCGCGGCAGCAGAGTTCTCTGCCGCGGCAGGGGGTGGAGTGAGAGATGGTGGTGCCGACGTGGGTATGGTGGGAGGGATTGGTAGGAAGTGAGGGTCTATGGGGTCGATGATGGCAGGTGGTGTAGATGGTTGTGTGATGGAGGCATAAGGGAAAGTATGTTCATCGAACGTGACATGTCGGGAGATTAGGATGCGTCGAGAGGATACGTCGAGACACCTATAGCCTTTGTGACGGGATGGATAACCGAGAAAAATACATTTGGTGGCGCGTGGGGCTAGTTTGTGGGGACTAGTGGAGGAGATGTTGACATAGCAGAGACAACCGAACACGCGTAGGTGATCATAGGATGGATGTGTACCATATAGGGTGAAATGTGGGGTTTGGCTATGGAGGGCTGCAGTGGGACGAAGGTTGAGAAGATGAGTGGCAGTGTGGAGAGCCTCGGCCCAAAAATTGGGAGGCAGGGAGGCTTGGAAAAGAAGAGTGCGGATAACATTATTGATGGTGCGAATGGCTCGTTCGGCTTTGCCGTTTTGTTGAGAAGTGTAGGGGCATGAGAAGCGAAAAATGGTTCCATGGGATTGAAAGAAGGAGTTTAGTTTGATGTTGTCAAATTCTTTGCCATTGTCGCATTGGATAGTTAGAATAGGGAGAGAGAAGTGGGTGGTGATAAAGGCATGAAAAGTAACGAACGTGGCAAAGACATCGGATTTCTTGCGAATAGGAAAGCTCCAAAAATAATGAGAGAAATCATCAATAATGACTAGATAATAGGCAAAACCAGACATGCTAAGGACTGGAGAGGTCCATAGATCACAATGTAATAGTTCAAACAGACGAGTAGTAGACGAGTGCGACAAAGAAAATGGTAACCTAACATGTTTCCCTAATTGACATGCATGACACAGGGAGGATCCTGTTTTATTCGGCAAGCTGGTGGGTAGTGGTGGCGTGGAGTTGTGGCCGGGGTGTCCGAGGCGGCGATGCCAGAGGTCGTGGGAGATGGTGGCGAGGAATGTAGCGGCGTAGGCAGGTGGATTGACGGTGTAGAGAGGGCCTGGACTGTTACATCGGAGAATCACGATCCCGCTGGGAAGAGCCTTCACAGAAAAACCAAAACGATCAAATTCAATGGTGCAGTGATTATCGATGCAGAATTGACGAACAGATATGAGATTTTTGATGATTTGTGGAACTAGAAGTATGTTGTGAAGATAAAGTGGTTTAGTGAGGGTATTAAGAGTTTGGGAGCCGACATGGGTGACAGGAAGAGTTGCACCGTTCCCGACGGTGACAAATTGGGATGAGGATGGAAGAAGAGAGTGGAGATTACCAGGATCGAATGCCATGTGAGAGGATGCACCAGTGTCCATGTGCCAATCGTTGCCGGGTAGCTGCAGGTTGTTGAGGGCAGCGAGGAGAGCCGGGTCGATCTGTTGCTGCTGGTGGGCGGTGGGGACGTAGGAGCCCTGGGCTGTGTACGCCTGTGGTGTTATGCTGGGGCGCGGGCCGAGGAGGCCTGGGGACGGTGGCTGCCACTGTGTTGATGGAGGTGGCTGCCACGGGGCCTGCTGTAGCTGGGCACGAGTAGGGGCCCCCGTCCAGGGATTGAACTGCCAGGGATTGTCGCGGCCGCGCCCACGACCGCGTCCGTTGCCGCGTCCGCGGCCTCCGCCGCGGAAGGTGTTGGTGAAGTAGTTGGTGCCGCGACCGCCGGCGCGATCGCCCCCGAAGGGAGCAGGCGACGAGCCCCCGAAGGAAGCAGACGATGAGCGATCGCCAGAAGGAGGGGCACGGGCGCCTCCATTGTTGGGCAGGACGCTCTGGCCCATGGCCCAGAGTGCGGTGGAGGTGGCGTTGCGTGCGTCGGTGCGTCGCTGGGTTTCTTCCAGGATGAGGGCGGAGCGCATTTGAAGAAACGAGGGGAACGGCACCTGAAAGGGGAGAAACGAACGAAGATGGGTGTAAGTGTCATTAAGGCCTCGGAGGAGCGTCAGAACCAGCGTTTCGTCGCTGATGGGCTGGCCGGCGTCGGTGAGGGAATCGGCGAGGTTCTTGAGCTTGGCGCAGTAGTCACTGATGGAGAGATCGCCCTGTGGCGTGTTGCGGAAGTCGGCCTCGAGCTGGATGGCGCGGTGCTTCTTGTTGTCGCGGAAGAGGTTCTCGATGGCGTCCCAGATGGTGAGCGCGGTGGAGCCGGGACGCATGACGATGCCGAGGAGGTCGTTGTCGATGGAGCCGTAGATCCAGGAGAGCACGGTGTAGTCATCACGGCCCCAAGCAGAGGTTGGAGACGTGTCGGAGGGAGTAGCCTCGCCGGTGACGTGGGCGGTGAGGCCGTAGCGGCCGAGAGCGATGAGGAAGAGCTCCCTCCAGCTCGTGTAGTTGCCGTCGGTGAGGCTGAGGGTGATCGGTACGTGGAGCTTGATGGAGGTGGCGTAGGTGGAGGGATTGGTGGTGGTGGGTTTGGTTGGGTTAGGGTGTGGGGAGGGTATTTGGCCAGCCGGAAGGGAAGCGGCGGCGTTGGTGGCGGCAGTGTTGGTGGTGGCGATGAGCTGCTGGTTGATGGCGGCTTCGCGGTCATCTAGGGCTTTGGCACGAGCCTCGAGCTCGCGCTCCTTGGCTGCGAGTTCTTCGGGAGTCATGATGGGAGAGGGGAGGGAGGCTGACGGCTAGGGTTAGGGTTTTTGGAGAGGGAGGGAGGGGTTTAGGCGGCGGGGAGGATGACCCGCTCTAATACCATGAAACAATGGGCTGCTCGATAGCACGCCTCCTCTCCCTCTGTTTCTATTTATATGCATAAGGGCTTGCGGTACAAGTCAAGGTTACAAGGATTGTTACACAAGAAATATCCCTAACTAATCTTGGTTAGCCGCACGGGAGAATGTCTCCCTAACAGAAACAAAGGGGAAAACCGAAACGAAAATAGCAGACAATTATTAGTTCTCTAAAGCCTAACCCGGCCAGTAGATCATCTCAGGCCAGATGGGCAACCCTATCTAGCGAAATTTCTGGTCGTCGTAGACACATCGGCTTCTAGTCTTCAATCTATGCCAAACAATATACACAACGGCTGAAAGCTGATGATTTTTATGATGTTGCTTGTGTTTTTTTAGACATTGCCGCCACCAATTGGCAATATAATTTAAGTTGAGCGCAATGCGAACAATCTGGGATGGGAGACTGCAAACAACTACCAAATCAATTTCGTAAAAGGGCACCCTAGAAATAGGTGTGCATCAGATTCTAACACAGTCAGCACAAAAGCAGCCATGTAGCACCTTGTCAGAAGTCCATAAGACGGTTCAGAGACTGCAGCCGGAGGAATAATCACACTTTAGGTTCAGCTCTAACAATCCATACTTTGGCAAGTTCATGTAATGAATTTTGCGAAAAGACCGAGCGTCATAAGCACTCTTTGCTGAATGAACACCATACGCGGAGAGGTTCAAGGAGGATTTGTGGGTGTCAAGCAAAAAAGGCAAACTGAATCTTTTCCCATAACGACAGAAACTGATCTAACTGAACTTCATTAGAAATCCAATCAAATCCATAGAACACACCTGTCATTCAAATATTCCTTGCAAGAGTGGATCTGCATTGGTTTCTCCAACTTCATAAAAACACCACTTACTTTTTTTGGCGGGGAAATACACCATCTGGGATAAAGAGCACCACATAAAATTCAGATCAAAGGATGAACATATAGTGCCCATGCCGTCAACCCTACTTGCATATAGTGTAGCTTAACTTGGATTCAGAGATAGCCTTAGCTGAACGTCTGAAAATTTCTGAAACTGCAACATAACAGAACCGAGAAGCAACGTACTATTATTTCACATTGGGAACGCGGACGCCCAAGATAATGATTTCTGGAGAGAAAATTCCAGTGATCTAACTAAATCAGCGGAGACTCCAGGGTAGCAAATACATGTGACCTCGAGATTAAGAAAATAGAATATGCACATGGTCATCTAATAAAAATGAAAAGAGATGAAATCTTTATTTTTTGAGAAAACAAGAACGTGTTCAAACAGGATTACAACAACGAGGACCGAACACACACCCACAACCTAGAAGCAACCCGAAGGCCACCTGCCCAAAACAAAGAGCAAAAAGAACCTACTGAAAGCAGAAAATAACAAAGAAGTCCCTGCAGGTCCTTAGCTCAACCACCGCACTACCCGCCCGCGCTGAACACCAATGCCGCCGGAACGTCATCGGAGAAAAAAGGCGAGCCTGCCACAGACCCAAGAACAGCCAGGGCTCGTTAGCAGCCAAGCTGCGTTGCAGTACCGCAAGAGTCATCCGACGCAGCCGCCGGAATGGAAGTCGTTGACCGAACATCGGCGGGGAAGCATCCCCGAGCCACCGCTGCCTCGCCGTCGCCGTCTCTAGCCGAAGCCAGAGAGAAGAAGCGAAGACGCTCTCCATCAACCACCAACCTTGTCGAAGCAGGCGAGCACCAGGCTGCCCCAACAGCAGCAGGCTCCTATACAAGCTGCAGCAGCACCCGACGACGACCGCCGGAACTCCGCCGCACCACCCCCAGACTCTCCGCAGCAAGGCCAGAGCCCTCCTTACCGCGGCGAAGAGAGAGACAGGGGACAAAAGCTCCATGCGCCGGTCGCCGTCCTCGCCGCGTCGACCTCGCCCCGAGCACACACAGCCAGCAGCTCGCTGACTCCGCCACAGGCATCGCCAGGAAGGGGAATGAGCTCCGGCACACTTATTCCACAGCGCCGCCGCCACCACCTCCTTGACCGCGCCGCCGGGGAGACCTACCCTACTATCTACAAGCCTCAGGCACAGATCGAAGGTCCCGCCACTCTCCCGTCGCCACGGTGACCGGAGAGGGAGGAGACCGACGATCTGGCCGTCGGCAGAGCAAGGGATCTTGGCCTCCTTCCTTTCGCCTCTACAGCCGCCCGAGGGAGAAGAGAGAGGAAAGTTGGAAACCGTCTCTGTTATTACACGACCCAGAGATGAAATCTTTTGTACCAGCGTCCATAGGCAGTAAACGTGATGATAGCTTCTTCCTCATAGCTTCAGCGAGCAACACGCAAAATCCAATAAGGCCGCTTGCATGCGGAATCCAATAAATCCAAACAAATAAGTGGGATTGAGCAAGAATGATGCAATCAAATCGTGTGGATGGGCAAAATGTCGAGCAGGTTTCAAGCTGGAGCGCAATCGACCAGATTGACAAGCATAGGTTGTGGGATTGAAAAATATAGAAAGGAGGATTAGAATCGAGAGAATCGAGAGCGGGCATCTACCAGCGTGGAGACAGGTGCCAGTGGAGGCGACACGAGCATGCTGGTGTGCACGGGTAGGCTTTTAACCTGGAGGCGGCACAAGATGAGTTCACCGAGCAGTTTCTACTGCATAAATGTTGGGATGCACCATGCAATTTTTTTACCATTTATGGCGAGGAGGCCGTACGTCGCGGCGGCAGAGTAGTTATGGACTACCAGGAAGACGAACGGCGTGCTGCTCCTTTTTCACGATGAACCTTGCCATATTGCTGCGAAAGTTAACATGCACACGACAACGTTTGATTAATTTTAGGTGTAATGCATGAAACTGAATGTGCAGAGGGTGCAGTTTTTTCTTTCCGATGACATAGCATATTTGCTTAGGTGGCAGTCTAGGATTGCTTGGTGATGATTGATGAGGTGGATAGGCTGCATGTGAAGAGAAATGAGATCACCTATTAAGAAGAGAAAGATACTAGTCATATGGGCAGCCCAACCAGAGAGATGTTTGCGCAATGTCCGTGTTTTTTTGTTCCATCTCAGAATTGGAGTGCTACCTCCGACCGGTTTCTCCCAAACCATCTTAACCATCTCATGGAACCCCTCTCGATGTAGCTAGCCAAGTTCAAACTTGAACGGCCGTTTACAAACTGGTCGGGGATTCCCAGTAGTTAGGAAGATAGGAGCATGGCCAGACAATTTTTCGATACTAGTGCACGGACCGACACCATAGAGTATTTATCTTCCCACTCGGTATCCATCAACACGTGATCTATTTTTTCGTACGTGGGTTCAGGCAATCTGTTGACCCAAGTAAATTATCGACCGGACATAAACATCTCTCTTAAGTCTAGGCTATCAATGACAGCATTAAACAAGGAAGGTCAATGTCCGTCGAAAAGGCCTTTACTTTTCTCGTGAGGAAATCTCAGCAAATTAAAATCTTCTCCGATCAAAATAGGATGGGGATTATCTTTTGCAAGATTTACCAACTCACGTAAAAAATCAGTCTTAAAAGCGTCTTGAGCGGCACCATACACAGCGACCAGTGTCCACATGAAACCGTCAGCTTTATTCCGAATGTCGAGTTTAATGTGATACTCTCCATCAGAACTAGCTAAGACAATCATGGTATTTACTAAATACGAGAATCTGAAAAAGAAGTAAACGACTTGACCGGTTGTTCAATACCTGCCGTATCGAGGTTCTTCTCCACCTTGCGCGGCTCTCTGCATGACATCCTCATCTGTAGCCCCCGCCCCATCCTCCGCAAGTGCGTACCTCCCACTCCTCCTCACCGTCGGCTGAACAACGGGTGGGGGCAAGTGGGACGAGGTTGCTGCAACGTGGAGACCGGTGAGGGAGAACTCGAGCGTGGTGAAGACGGTGTCGATGCAGACGCAGAGCCTGCAGCCGCAGGGGTAGATGGCGGTGTAGCCCCCTGCAACGGCCTCGTCTGCGGCGAAGATGCTCCCCTAGGCGACTAGGGCCACGGCGATGGGCTGATGGAGTCACCATCCGCCTCAGGAGAGGCGGAGATACTCCCCAGCCCTGCAAGGCCGTCCGCTTGTGGAGGAAGAAACACCGGTGCCGGCTGCCCCACGTGCATCTCCTCGCGACGTCGGGAACCAGCCTGCCTGTCCGCCTGAGGAGGTAGCAGCGCCGTGGCCGGCTACCCAGCCTCCTGCTGCTCGCCGCCACGTTGCTGTAGCGGCCCTAGCCCCGTAGACGCCGACGCCGGCTGCTGCAGCCCTGTAGACTCCGTTGCCGGCTGCTGCTGCATACCCGAAGACGTCGTCACCGGCGACTGCTGCCCCGTAGACATCGTCGCCGGCTGCTGCAGCCCCGTAGACGCCATCGCCGGCTGTTGCTGCCCCGTAGGCGCCGTCGCCGGCTGCTGCTGCCCCGGTCCCTGCCCCTCCGTGGGCATAGGAGATGGTGGTGTCTCCGTCGCCGGCTGCTGCAGCCCCGGTCCCTGCCCCTCCGTGGGCATAGGAGATGGGGGTGTCGCCGTCGCCGGCTGCTCCACCGTCATGGACGGCATGTGAAGACCCCGTACCAACTCCGTTTGTGCGGAAGTAGAAGACGGAGCGGGTACAGAGTGCGACGTGGTCGGTGGCGTAGATGACAATGTGGCCGAAGAAGAAGGGCGAGTCCAACCTTGCATGAAGGTCCGAACCTGAGACGGTGAAGAAGCCCTGGACGAAACCGGACGAAAAGTGAGCTTATGATGACAAGGACAAACATAAGAATGAACAGCTGGGGCGGAATGTAAAATAAGCAGCTATACCACTTCAGAAATATGTACGATACTCTCTAGAGGTCGATTTTTCTCTTTTTTTTTTTATCAAACAGAAACTGGCGGTGCTACCTAGGTATAGCTTCCAATTAGTCACATCCTTGCCGTCATATATCACATAAACTTGATTCCCAGGACCGCCCAACTACTGTAGCAAGAATGCGATCTTATGTTGAAACAATTCAGAAACTAATATACTCGTCAGAGATCTATGTAACACGATCTTAGTGACATTCTATCGCTGGTACCCAAAAATGGTCACAACAATGTTAGAAGAAATTGGGATCAGATGTTTCAAATTTTGAACAGTGGGACTGGAAGGCCACCTCATCAAACCCACAAACACAAACCTTTAATAGTTTAACTACATCACAGCTAAACGCGACATTAAGGAACAAGAGGTCGCGCTGCAGGACGGTGAATATGGTACATAATACCAAATTAGACGGTAAACAATAAGGCAGTTGGTATTGTAGCCAGCAATGTTGAATATAAATACAGTGTCTAGCATTTTTCTATTAGATCGGTCGTTTAGAAAACTTGGCTAGTGCATCAATCCTATATGGTATGACTGTGTGCATCTATTGATGCAGAGGCCGGAGCGATGCTCTCATATCGAAAAAATAATCAATCCTATATGGTAACACAACCAAGAGACTTACGTTCAAGATCTTGCTCGCGCAATATTAAAAACAAGAAAAAATGATTATGCGGCTTGTGCACCGAACCCATGCTAAGACTAAAATAGCCTAAACGTAAGAGAGATTGTTGAATATAAATATAGTGTCAGATATGTCTTTTGAAAAACTTAGCTAGTAATAACGATGTGAACGGCTGCAGCAGTGCACATGTCATGTTGTACAACTTGATCTCTCTTGCTCCTCTGTTATTTACATATTGGCATGATCTTGCTTTGATTATTGGCAAAATAACAATGTGCAAGGCTGACTAATGATGTCTAGCTCTTGATACTCGCAACTATATTGTGGTGCTAGCTCTCATGGCACCGCACCTATTATTGCTCCTCCTCGAAATAGGCTTTCGCCCTGCTATATTAATATAGCACACCACCGATACAACATAGGATCCATTGCTGGGGCAAACAGCACAAAGCAAGCCCAAAAGAAAACACAAAAGAAAGAAAAGAGAAACTAATGCCGAGAGGGTCGGATCAACGAAAACGGAGATGCCTCGCATCCGCTGCGCCCGCCGGATAATGCCCACCATGCTCCTAGCACTCTGAAGTTCTGCGTACCAAGCAACACCTTCAAAAAGGGGTGCGACAACGACGCCACTGCTGCCCGAAGTAGTCCTAGGGTTTCCCCCGGTACGCGCAAGGACAAGGAAATAGGGCTTCACCCAACGCCCTTCAAGAAGGAAGAGTGGCGCCCGCGGGCGTCACCGCGTCGGTGCCGGCAATGCCGACAGGGATTTCTCCCGACCCTCGCAACCTCGCCTTGGACACTCCATCGTGCTCCACCACACTCGCCACCCACCACCATGCGCCACCACGGCCTTGCAAGCACCACCACCGTCTCACCATGACCAACGAAGCGGGGTCATCACGAACAGAACGAGCCAACCGGGAGCGAGAGGCAGCACGTCAGCAGCCACGCCGGAGGAACCACCTCCACCGCCACCTGCGGACACCGACCGGACGCGGCGACCGGAACACACCAGGCCCACCTGGCCCGGCCGAGCCCGAGCGGGCTCGTGAGTTCCTTTCTATGCGCTGCAGTGTACGCGCCGCCGACATTGCCGCCCCGAGCTCCGGCCTTCCCTTCGTCCGCCTAGAGGAGCACCACGGGGCAGGGAGCCGGCCCGCCCGGACCCAGATGGGGCCCGAAGGGCCCAGATCTGGGCCAGGAAGGTGGAGCCATGATCCACCGCGCCGTCCCGAGGCCAAAGAGCCTCGCCACCACGTCGTCGCCACCCGGCGCCGCGCCGCCAAGGAGGAAACGCCGCCGCCGGAACCGCTCCGACCTGGGAGCACCGCCACCAGACGAGGAGACCCCGCGTCTCCCCTTCCTATGCGCGGGGAAGAGCAGCTCCGCCACCGCCGGCACCGCACGGGGCTTTGCCCGGCGGCCTGCGCTGATGGCGGCGGCTGGGGAGGCCGGAGGAGGGGGGCGAGGGGGCGCTAGGTACTGGGCGCCCTCCTGCCGCCCGCGGGGAGCGACAGCAAGGGGGAGAGGAGGGGGTGGGGGTGGGGGGGGGCGGGGGCGAGGAAGGCTTGGCGGCGGCGGCGCGACGGGGCGGAACCCTATTCGCCTTCGCGTCCGCGGGAGCCCTTCGCTCTGGCTGCAGTAGTTTCTGCCACAAGTGATTTTTTTTCGGGTCGCACCTATTATTGCTAGGTAGGTAGCAATATATAATACTATATCATTTATCCATTTTGAAAAGAGAAAACCAAGTTTATGACGACAAGGACAAACGCAAGAATGAACAGTTGGGGCAGAATGTAAAAAAGCTATACCATTTTAGAAATTGGTATACAATTGCACAAATTAATCTGGTGTTTAATATCATTCGAACAGAAGGAAATTATGCATGGTGCTTAAATTTAAACTCACTGGCCGCTTTAAGAAAAGTTTGAACTCACAGGAGGTTGACGGCAATAACAGCATAAGTGCACTCCCTTTTCCCATTTTTACTTCCATGGTCACATGGTCCCCTGGGCGGTGACTTTGCTTGACGAGGCGTGTGCCACGAAGGGGAGATAAAGGATGCAGAGAGCATGGCGGCGACGATGCTGAGTATCTCGGCCATCACTGGCTAATGGCGTCTCTTCGGGTGTGCAGGTTGAGCCGTTGAGGTCTGTAATATCCTAGGTTTAGAGGCTACAAAATGAGAGAACACCAAATGTAACATCCCAAATTTCAAAACAATGAAGAAGACCCATTTCCCTTTTTCCAAAATCTGGAGCCAACAAAAAGTTTAAATTACATTTCCCTATGTGCCTAGTGCTCATGCATGTATGTGGTGAGTTTTGCCATGAATGCTAGTTTGGAGTGTTGAACAAGTTCCAAACCCTAAACCCTACCCTTTTCCACAACCAAAGAGAAATCAAGAAAAGAAAATAAAAAGGTGAAACATATGTGGGCATATAGCTATAATTGCAAATCTTGACCTATGCAATATTTACTTTACAAAAATGGTTGTGAACCATGGTTGAACTCAACCTAACCCTAAATGAACCCTAAACCTTGCTCTTTGGAGTCAAAAAGAAACAAAGCAAAAAAAAAGCATATGTGAGCTTTGGCCACTTTTGTAAAATCTTAACCTAGGCCATCTTACCTTGTGTAAATGGTTTGAAAACATCTATAAACTCAAAAGAATACCTTTTGGTCAAAGAAGATCAAAACAAAAGAAAAGAAAATGAAAAAGGCAAGTCACATATGATAATGGTCATATGTGACAATTTTAACATGTTACCCACTTTGAGCCCTTGTGGTTATTCTTTTCTAAACCAAACTTTCTCAACTCTTTGCACCTCATCCAAGACCTCATCAAGGTGAACACTTTTGGTGTTGGCCATCCATCCAAATTCTTTTTCAATTGCTTATTATAAGCATGCCAAGTGGCAACTTTGAATCAGATTCAAGATCATCCCCATTTTGATTTTTACCAAACCACCACCACTTTGCAAACCAAGGCCACCAAGAGATGCCAAAGATTATTAGAAACACACCCAAGAAAAAGATTGGCCAAATTCAAATTTGAATTCCATTCGGTCATTTCATCAAACACCTTGTGAGCACTAATCTACCAACTCCACACCCTCTTATATCCAATGGTTTTTGACCTAAACTCTCACCTCTCTGACCTTCCTCAACACTCTCTTGCACCCCTTAGACAATGCCAAGCACTTGTACCCCTGTACCTTGATGATCATGACTAGGAAATGCCCATGCCAATCACACATGCCACTAACCATGCCCACCATATCATCCTCCCTCTCTGGTCCCTCTCACCTTGTCAAATAGACAGTACTCACTCCCCCGGTCATGCTCGTACTCGCCATTGGTCGAGGAGAGACTCACACCGGCGAGAACTTGACGTGCCCACGACGCCCAGACGCGCCAGAGCGTGCACTGGCACGTCCCTGGACACGACAGAACATCGCCTCGCCCCGTTGACTCCGTCCTCCCCTCACCCTCTCCTCTCGCCCGTAGCCTCGCCACGACACCAGGGAGCTCCCAGACACGCTCACCTGCCCGCGCTAGCCCTGTAGCCGATGCCATCGTCGATGACCTCCGCCGGTACACTTCACGGACATGGACGTCGCCCGCACTCTCCCGTCCACCATTTTCAACGCCATGACGCGCGTCGTGCCCGCCCTGACCTAGTGAACAGCTCCACGTCCTTCCCTTGCCCCTTCGCCATGGACGACCCGAGCATGCCCCGCAGCACCCCCTCGCCACTATAAAGGGAGGCCTCCCCTTGCGGTTTCTCCACACCATCTCACTCCCCACTACTCCCTGAGCCTCCTCGACACCGGATCCGCCACGGAAGTAGCTAGACGGAGCCGACGATTTCGTCCACCCCAGCCGCTCCCTCGACCCTCCTTCGACTCACCGTCTTCTTCCACATCGATCGCCCGCCTCGCCAAGGCTCGCCGGAGCCCAGGTGAGCCTCCGACCCCCCACCGCCGTCGCCAGTAGGGTTGCCTCTCGTCGTCGACGACGATGACCGTGCGCCGTTGGATCGGATTCTAATCCTACGGCCAATCTCTCGCGTACCGTTTTTCTACGTTAAGACACGCTGATAGGTGGAGCCCCTTGTCAGGCGGCCCGTGCGTGCGAGACGCGTAGCTGGGCCTGCCTGCTTCTCTTTTCTCCTCGGGCCCGTTAACTTTTCCCGCGCGAGCCCACCTGTTTGAATTTGGTTTTTCAGTTTTAATTCAAATTCAATACTGGTGCCCAATTCAAATTTCAATATAACAAAATCTGCTGAGCCAAAATTGATGAATTTTATATTGTGAGAAAGCTTATGAAATTGCCTAATGAACTACACTGGTCTCAAAACATAATTCCTTGTAGATCATTGGTAATAAAAAGAACAAGGCAGTAGGTTTTCAAATTTCAAACAATTATTAAAAATCAACCATAATGAATTTTGAGGTGATTCAAATTCTCATAATTCACATTTCAAAAACTCTAATTGTTGATGCAAAAATATGACATAGATGTTTCATATGATCATGGGCTAGATTCAAATAATGGCTATGTGGCTATTTCTAGATCATTTAAATTATTTCAAAAATTAGTATTTGAAATCCATGAGATGTAGCATCTCATTTAAATCACTTTCACAAGTAATTCAATGTGAGGTGATGACCTTAGTCTTCATGACCCCATATGTTATTACTTGAGATATTAAATATTTCCAAAGTAGTACTTAAATGGTATGAGATGAAGTATCTCATTTAAATCATTTTCCCAAATGGATAAATATGAAGTGGTGACTTTGGTCAACATGATCTCATACTTATTTATTTGAGGAAATTAAATCTTAGTAATGTTCAATGAGAGGAAATTATTTTCCTAACACTAAAGAGGAAAACCCTAGTGTTGTTTGTATGCTCCATAGCACATTGGGTAGCTCATCAATCCAAGTGTGCCGTTCTTTCTCTAGTGGTATTAACAGCCGCTTCCTGATGCCATTGCAGATAATGTCGTTTGCTTTCTCGACTTGGCCATTGGTTTGCGGGTGCGCCACCGATGCGAAGTGTAGTTTAATGCCTACTTCTGCGCAGTACTCCTTGAATTCTCGAGAGGTAAAGTTGCTACCATTGTCTGTAACTATGCTGTTAGGGACGCCAAATCGAAAAACTATCCCCTTGATGAAGTTTACCGCCGATGTCGCATCTGCCGAAGTTACCGGTACTGCTTCGATCCTCTTTGTAAATTTTTCGATAGCTACGCGCAAATACATGATTCCTCCTGGCCAGGACTTGCGTAGTTTCCCCACCATATCGGGTCCCCATTGTGCGAAAGGCCAGGCCAATGGTATCAGCATCAGTTCTGTTGCTAGAGAGTGGAGTTTAGCCGCGAATCTCTGGCACGCGTTGCACATGCGTACTATGTCCTTTGCATCTTCTACTGTTGTCAGCCAATAAAATCCTACCCGAAAAGCTTTGGCTACTATTGCTCGACGGCTTGTGTGGTGGCCACATACTCCCTCGTGTATGTATTCCAGTATAACTCGCCCTTCTTCGGGTGTGACACACCTCTGCAAAACCCCCAAGATACTCTGTTTGCATAGTTCTCCTTTGATTACGGTGAAAGCCTTAGATCGTCAGATAACTCGCCGTGCTTCTACCGGATCTTCGGGTATCTCTTTCCTTCTAATATATGATATGTAAATCTGCATCCAAGGAACATGTATCATCATAACTTCCTCTGGTTCCTCCTCATCTTCCGATGTGCTTGTTTCTGGGTCTGCTGGAGCCCCCGAGTCTTTCTTGGCCTTCTCTTTTTTTCTTCGGCTTCTTCGGTGCTTTCTTTGCCTTATTGATCTCTTGCTTATTTCTTCCCAAAAAACGCTAGGTGGTATCGGCAGGCATTGTGAGCCGACATTTGCCAAAACGTCGGCTTCGTCATTGTTGATCCTGCTGATGTGATTGACTTCACAGCCATCAAAGAGTTTCTCGAGTTCATTGTACAACTCCTTGTACGCTATCATGTTGTCGTTGACCGCGTCGCACTTGTTCATCACCTGTTGAGCTACCAACTGGGAGTCGCTGAAGATCTTTAACCGAGTGGCGCCAAATGTCTTTGCCATCTCCATCCCGTGTATGAGCGCTTCGTATTCTGCCTCATTATTGGACGCGTTGGGAAACTTCATCCGCAATATATATATTTCATTTTGTTGCCTTGTGGTGACACGAGTATCACGCTTGCTCCAGCTCCTTCCAATCTTTTGGACCCGTCAAAGCTCATATGCCAGGTACTCGACAAATCTGGGGGTCCCTATTTTGCAGTTCCATCCACTCTGCGACGAAGTCCGGCAGAATCTGCGACTTAATCGCCTTTCTTTTTCTCGTATGTGATGTCCCGAGGGGAAAGTTCAATTCCTCAAAGGGAGACACGTCCCGTGACTTCTGGATTATTTAGGATGTTCGAGAGAGGCGCCTCATTGACCACTATTATCGGGTGTGCCGAAAAATAGTGTCGTAGTTTTCTTGCTGTTGTGAATACTCCATATGCGAGTTTCTGATACTGCGGGTACCGCTGCTTTGATGGTGATAGTACCTCGCTGATGAAGTATACTGGCCGCTGAATCCCATGGATCTTCCCTACTTCTTCTCGTTCCACTACGAGGACTGTGCTGACCACCTGAGGTGTGGCCGCGATGTATAACGGGAGAGGTTCATTTTCCTTTGGAGCCACCAATACTGGAGGTGTCGAGATTGTGCGCTTGAGATGCTCGAAAGCTTTGTCTGCTTCTTCATTCCACTCGAACTTATCTCCTTGTTTGATGAGCACGTAGAAAGGCAACACTTTTTCTCCTAACCTGGCGACGAATCTGCTCAAAGCTGCAACACGGCCTGTCAGTTGTTATATCTCCTTGAGCTTGGTTGGTTTTCTCATCGTCACGATAACCTGTATTTTCTTGGAGTTTGCCTCGATTCCTATGGCTGACACCAAGTATTCGAGGAGTTCTCCCGCAGGAACACCGAAGGAACATTTCGTCAGGTTCAGCTTGAGGCGAAACTTGTCGAGGTTATCGAAGGTTTCTCTGAGATCATCAATCAGAGATGATCCTTGCTTAGTTGTAATGACGACGTCGTCAATATATACTTAGATGTTTTTGCAAATCTGTGTGGCGAGACACTTCTGCATCATCCTCTGATATGTAGCTCCCGCGTTTTTCAACCCGAAGGGCATTCTGTAGCAAAACACGCCATAAGGGGTTATGAAAGCTGTTTTGACTTCATCTTCTTCTTTTAAGCGGATCTGGTTGTAACCAGAATACGCATCCAGGAAGGAAAGACGTTTACACCCCGCTCTGGAGACGATAATTTGACCGATCCTCGGGAGGGGAAAGTGATCCTTTGGACAATGTTTATTGAGACACGTGAAGTCGACGCACATGCGAAGGACATCAGTGTTTTTCTTCAGAACCAACACTGGGTTAGCGACCCATGTGGCATCGGTGTGTAGTTCCTTGATAAAATTCGCTTCTCTGAGTCGATTTATCTCTGATAACATATCTATGCGGTTTGGCTTAGAGAAACACCGCAAAGGTTGTCAGATTGGTCCAGCTGTTGGATCTAGATTGAGGGGGTGCTCGGCAAGTTCCCTGGGTACTCCTGGCATGTCAGCTGGACACCATGCAAAGATTTCCCAGCGCTCACGGAGGAACTCGATGAGCGCGCTTTCCTATGCGCTATCCATGTTTATTGCGATACCTGTCGTCTTCCTAGGATCTGTCGGGTGAATCTGCACTTCTTTAGCTCGGAGTTGTCAAAGGTTTGCTCCTTGAGTGGCCTTCCTCCGTCAGGTAATACGTCGTAATTGGTGGTGAGCTTAGATGGTGCATACTCAGCCTGCATTCCGAAAGTTTCCAAGAGCCTATGGAAATCCTTGTCACACTTATCTGCCATCGTGAAACTTCCCTTTACTGTGTTGGGTCCATTGGGACCAGGAATCCGCCATAATAGGTATGTGTAGTGCGGCACAACCATGAATATGGCATACGCGGGTCGTGCCAATATAGCATGATACTGTGATGGAAAATCAATAACTTCAAACTCCAGCTTCTCCCTCCTGAAATTTTCTCGAGTTCCAAATTGTACGTCGAGATTTATTTTCCCCAAAAGATAGTTCGGCTTCTCTGGCGTGATGCCATGGAAGCGCGTGTCTGTTGGTGTCGGATTTGCCAAAGAAATATTCATCTTCCTCAACGTATCCGCGTACATGAGGTTCAAACTGCTTCCTTCGTCGATGAATATGCGCGAGACCTTGAATCCTGCAATTACCGTTGGTAGAATCATAGCTGATTGCCCTGGTCGTGGAACTTGAGGCGGGTGGTCCGCTTGACTAAATCCTATGTCCTGATGTGACAAATTGAGGTACTCGATGGTTGGTGGAGGCATCTTCTATGCCATGTATACCTGTCGCGAAATTACTTTCTGCGTCCTTTTCGATGGTCTGCCTTTCTGAATCATCGACACTGCTCCTGTCGTGTCAATGTAAGGGCCATTGTTGGTTTGTGCTGCCGCTAATTTGCAATTGATGTTGATTTGAGCTGGTAATTGCGGGCGGTGGCAGCAGATGGACCTCACTCCTTGGTCCCCTATTCGTTGCTTGTGCATTTGTGTGCTCTGCGTATCTATGCACAACTTGGAAAGTTCGGCAGTCCTTCTGAAGATGGCCTGACTGTCTTTTTCCTTCACTATCGAGGTAAAAGTGCATCTGGCATGGCTGATACGTCTCCGACGTATCGATAATTTCTTATATTCCATGCCACATTATTGATGATATCTACATGTTTTATGCATACTTTATGTCATATTTATGCATTTTCTGGAATTAACAAGTTGCCGAAGTGCCAGTTGCTGTTTTCTGCTGTTTTTGGTTTCAGAAATCCTAGTAAGGAAATATTCTCGGAATTGGACGAAATCAACGCCCAGGGTCCTATTTTGCCACGAAGCTTCCAGAAGACCGAAGCGTCAACGAAGTGGGGCCACGAGGTGGCCGAGGAGGGCGGCGCGGCCCCACCCTTGGCCGCGCCACCTCGTCTCCTGGGCCCCTCGCGGCGCCTCCGACCTACCCTTCCGCCTACAAATAGCCTTCGTCGCGAAACCCCCGGTACCGAGAGCCACGATACGGAAAACGTTCCGGAGACGCCGCCGCCGCCAATCCCATCTCGGGGGATTCGGGAGATCGCCTCCGGCACCCTGCCGGAGAGGGGAATCATCTCCCGGAGGACTCTACGCCGCCATGGTCGCCTCCGGAGTGATGTGTGAGTAGTCTACCCCTGGACTATGGATCCATAGCAGTAGCTAGATGGTTGTCTTCTCCTCATTGTGCTTAATTGTCGTGTCTTGTGAGCTGCCGAACATGATCAAGATCATCTATCTGTAGTTCTATATGTTGTGTTTGTTGGGATCCGATGAATAGAGAATACTATGTTATGTTGATTATCAATTCATGTCTATGTGTTGTTTATGATCTTGCATGCTCTCCGTTATTTGTAGAGGCTCTGGCCAAGTTTTTGCTAGTAACTCCAAGAGGGGGTATTTATGCTCGATAGTGGGTTCATGCCTCCGTGAATCCGGGGAAGTGACAGAAATCTCTAAGGTTATGGATGTGTTGTTGCCACTAGGGATAAAACATTGATGCTATGTCCGAGGATGTAGTTATTGATTACATTACACGCAATACTTAATGCAATTGTCTCGTTGTTAGCAACTTAATACTCGGAGGGGGTTCGGATGATAACTCTGAAGGTGGACTTTGTAGGCCTAGATGCATGCTCGGATAGCGGTCTATGTACTTTGTCGTAATGCCCAATTAAATCTCACTATACTCATCATAATATGTATGTGCATGGTCATGCCCTCTTTATTTGTCAATTGCCCAACTGTAATTTGTTCACCCAACATGCTATTTATCTTATGGGAGAGACACCTCTAGTGAACTGTGGACCCCGGTCCAATTCTCTATACTGAAATACAATCTACTGTAATACTTGTTCTACTATTCTCTGCAAACAATCATCATCCACACTATACATCTAATCCTTTGTTACAGCAAGCCGGTGAGATTGACAACCTCGCTGTTTCGTTGGGGCAAAGTACTTGGTTTGTGTTGTGCAGGTTCCACGTTGGCGCCGGAATCCCCGGTGTTGCGCCGCACTACATCTCGCCGCCATCAACCTTCAACGTGCTTCTTGGCTCCTACTGGTTCGATAAACCTTGGTTTCATACTGAGGGAAAACTTGCCGCTGTACGCATCACACCTTCCTCTTGGGGTTCCCAACGGACGCGTGCTGTACGCGTATCAATGGCCCATTCAGAAGATCTTCGGGTGATATGTTGTACGGCCTCTGGAACCTTGGTCGATTATTTTTCCTGCTGGAGCTTGGCGCATCTCTATGATCATTGCGCTGCTCGTTGCTTCTCTAATAATCGTCTTGATGATTTCCTCCACTGTTTCCTCGGAAGCCAGCCGCCACTTGACTGGGACCGTCGTAATCTGAAAACTGACGAGACAATCGTCGCCTGTTTTGGTTGTTGTTTCTGTTGCGGTCTTCCTCGGGTGACTTGTGTCGTTTATTTTGAACATCATCTTCACCATCCGCGCAACGATTCGCTATTTCCATGAGATCTGCTATCGTTCTCGGGTTGGACCTACCCAAATCCTCGATTAAGTCTCTTCTTCGGATCCCTGCAACAAATGCGTCTATTGCTCTTTCATCGGATATATTTTCTGCCGAGTTTTTTATGATGTTCCACCAATAGATATACATCCTCATTGGTTCATCATACTTCTGCTTGCAGACCCTCAGTTGCTCTATTGATACAGGTTTCTTGCACGTGGAACGGAAGTTTTTCACGAAAAGGTCTTCGAAAGTTTCCCAGATGTCGATGGATCCTTCCGGCAACTTTTTTATCCATGATCCTGCGGCTCTGCTCAGGTGAACCTGAATACTATGCATGGCAGTTGCTCTAGTTCCACCCGTCAATTTCACTGTCTCCAGGTAATCGGTTAGCCAATCCTCTGGTTCTTGCAAGCCACCGAACTTTTTGTAGTTATCAGGTAACTTAAATCCAGAGGGTACCCGAGTTTTACGAACTCGTCGAGTAAAGCAAGGGAGCCCACATATGTCCTTTTCATCGATATCTGGTGAGTGCCGACGTTCTCTTCTCTCCTGTCGTGCTCTATCGACTCGTGTTTGTATCGTATCTCTTGCGTCACCTTCTCACGGGGGATCTCGTGCTGTCGAAGTAGGTCGAGGAGTATTTTTTCTTGGTGCGCTCTCGGGTTGCGGCGTACTTGATCCTGCTAGCACTGTCCCCATGACTCCAACTCCTGCCATGGCCATCTGGTATAGAGCTTCCCTGGGATCTCCGGGAGGTGGCTTGGATGCCAAGATGAAGGCATGAGTCGCCATATATCCGGTTTCCAGTGTTTTGGGGATGATGTGCCCTCTAGTATCTATCGACATAAAAGACATGTCGAGGTTTTGTATCAGGTTTTCTCTTTCATGCTCAGGCACGTTTGCCAGCCGAGATCTTCTTCTTGCGCGTGCTGCTCTGTGACTATCTCCCGAGGTTCCTGATTGCCGGCTCAGGTTAGCTCTATGCGCACTTGATGCGGAAGCCGCAACTTTTATTTGCTCAAGTAAAACTCTTTGTTTTTCGAGCTCTCGTTCGGCACGAGCGAGTCTATATTTATATGCTTGCAGCTCCTCTGCTGTGGCTGTGGTGTTCATCGGCTCTGTGGCGTTCATGGCTCTCCCAGCTCTATCCCAATCTGCATGCAAACGCTGCACTTTTTTGCGAGGTGTAGCGCCGACGTATTTGTTTCCGGTTCCTCACGTAAGATCAGCGTGATCGATGTATGGATTGCCTAGATCATCGAACGCCTCTGATGCCTCTTCTGCATGACTTGACTCACCAATCACACAGATTTGATGATATATTGTAGCTTTGTTTTCTTCAGGGTCGGTGACACCATCGGATAGATCGTCGAAGACCTCCCGAATAGAAGTAGATCTGTCGATGAAGTCGAAGTTGTCGATACTTTCCGAGTCGCTGCCCAGATCAGAGTCCGTGAACAACCCGAAAGACATGTTGCAAAACATATCAGCGAGTTCTCCGCCGATGGCAGGCTTGATGAAGCTTAACGACGAAACCTCCTTGTTGCCCAACTCGATGATTGATGTTGATGATCCCGAAAAATCAGAATCGGCCGCTGACGGTCCCGAAAAAATCGGTGCCGAAAAACGGTGCAATCCTTCTTTCCCAACGAGGAAGTGGAAACTCCCGAATGTCATCTTCGTCGATTCCTCCAAATCGGCATATGCATGCAAACGGGCAGGATCGTGAGGAACAAAATCGACGAGATCACGTTTGACCTATTTACATCCATCTATCGCGTTGCTTGCTACTGAAGATGTTGTCGGTGTTGATGATGCCATCGAGATCAGCTCCTTGTTACCTCCTGTAATATCCCAGGTAGTGGGGTTACAAAAATAGAGGAAACAAATGTGTGCATTGCATTCATGCATAGAAAATCCGGGGAATTTTTGCGCTTTAAAGTAAAACAGTCACAGTAGCTGAAGTTTCACTTGACCTTGGTGGAATTGAAGTAGCTCATCAAGTCAAGTGCTATAAACCTCAATGTGACCTTTGATAAAACCTTGTTTTGGGTAGATATTATTTGATCTAAGGGGTTAGATCAAATGGAATTTAAACTAACACAACAACACTTTAATCAATTATCCATTGCTTGATCTTTGAACAGATCATAATATGGTAATCCTTGCCATAACATAACAACATCTGTTCAATTACAAACCAAGTAACTATAAAATGGAGAAACCATTCTTGACTTATCTTTTCCATGTCTTAAACTAATTCATGATCCTACCATGAACCTCATTGACAAGGGATTAACTTATCAATGCCTATGGATTGTAGGCTAGGGTTTAGTTAGAAGTAGAGGGCAAGTAGATCTCGAAGGTTTCAGCCGAAAAGTACTCGACGAATATGAAAACTAGGGTTTGCGGACAATGATTCGATGATCTCCTCGTTCCTCGACTCCCCTTTATATAAGAGGTGGAGCCGAGGGTTTCGTTTTGTACAAGTTACGAGTCCGGGACGGTTTCTAACTCATCCCGCCGAGATTACAAATAACATCTCCTATTACAACTCTATCTTTTCCTTAAATACATCTTGGGCTTCCGAATCTTCTTATTCTTCGGGTAGTGGGCCTTCAATAAACCCCGGGTACTATATTTGGCAGGCCCATTTGGGATGCCTATGTCGGTAGCCCCCGAGATTTTGCTTGAATCGTAGAGTCAGGGAAAATCTCCACTGTTTATTTTTACCCGAAAACTCTAACTTTTATACTTTTCTCATAAAATTCTATATTGTACAGGGATATTGGTAATTGGGGCTAGTTCATCTGACGGATCGGGTACTAGTTAACCGCTCTAGTGGCAATCCGCAAAAACCTACTTCAAAATCACGTCCCCGGACATGATCTCGGGATACTTGGTGTAAACTTCGACGAGTGCCGCTTAAGGTCTTACCATTCTGTCGAGTCCCAGTCAAATTTATCGAGTACCTAACGCGTCCGTTAGGATTTTTCTTCGTATCTGTTGATACGGATAAAAGTAGCGGAGCGCAGTCTTCGGCGATGCCACGCCCAGCAGAATGGATCTGGGGTCTTACCTTCGCAAATTTGCGGCATTCAGAAATTGATCGCAACTTTGGCGTTACGAGAATATATTGTCGAGTGCTTTTCCGGCTGTTGGAATGGCACATTTTATCGAGTCAAATATGACTTATATTATTTTCCCGATGGGAGTATATGTAGAGTTAATTATAACTCGAAATATACTCTCTTGCTTTTCTATCTTTCTTTCTTCTTCCTCTTTTTTTAAATTTCATCGGGCACGCGAACAGCGTTCCCGATGGGAGTAGCCCCCGAGGCTACAGCCAAGAACTTGTGCTTGGTTGTAGGCTCAACATTTTAGTCCACCTTGTCTCTATATTGCCATTATCTCCCAATATTCTTTCCCTTCTTCTTTTGTGTTGTTTTTTTTTTTTTTATATCTATCGGGTGCGCGAACAGCGCTCCCGATGGGAGTAGCCCCCGAGGCTACAGCCAAGAACTTGTGCTTGGTTGTAGGCTCAACATTTTCTATATTGTCATACTCGAAATTTTACTTTCTGTCAAAGTAGCCCCCGAGCATTTGGGCAAAAACTTGTTTCTGACCAAAAGCTCCCGATGTATTCAAATAACTTATCCTGTCGCCATTCTCCGTTTATTTTTCTCGTCGATATATGTTCCCTTGTCAAATTTTTCTTCAACTCTATCCATGGCCGAGTTTTTTCCTGCCTTGTGGGTCCATCGTTTCCACCACGTTGACACGTCGTGTAAGTGGGGGACACACGTCCTCCGCTTTTTCTGGCGCACGTACGGTAACGCCTATCTTAGTAAAAATACTTTTTGCCCTTGTAACCAGAAGATCGATTCTCACCACACGATTTCCTCATCCAACGGCTTTCTGCGACCCTCAATTCTTATATAAACCTGTCTTCAACCTCCGTTCATCCCCTTGTTTGCGCCGCTCACCTGTTCCTCTTCGCAAAAACTTCCCTGCGCCCAACTCTCTCTGATTTTCCCGCACTCACACACATTGCTCTGCCCATTGCCATTGATGCCACCGCGCGTACGCCTAACTCGCCACAGCACTCCAGAATCAGCGATGGCTGCTGAAGATCTTCAGTGGGAGAGATCTAAAATCTCCAATCAGGACGTCAACCTGATGAAAAGGCTTGGCCTTATGAAGAAGGAAGACGCCATCCGCTTTCCCAGCGAAGAAAGCTATCCCAACCCTCCAATGGAGTATCGGGTTAGTTTCGTTGATCATCTCATCCGTGGCCTTTCTCCCCGAATCCATGATTTCCTCCGCGGTCTTCTCTTTGTTTACGGGATTCAGTTGCACCAACTGACTCCCAATTCGATCCTTCATATTTCTATTTTTATCACTCTGTGTGAGTGCTTCCTTGGAGTCGCTCCCAATTGGGCTCTTTGGAAGCGCATTTTCTGCCTTCGCCGTAATGGCGCGCACAACGCCACCTACAACATAGGTGGCGTAGTTATCTGTGTCCGAACCGATGTCGATTATTTCGACGTCAAATTTCCCGATTCTGTCCAAGGATGGCGCAAGAGGTGGCTCTATATACATGAAGAAAGCGCCAATTCCGTGGAACACAATATAGTTCCCTTCGACGGAAACGCGAAGATTCAACGCCGCCACTCCTGGGACGCCGAAGTTTCCGAAGAAGAGAAGGAGGCGACAGAAGCTCTTATGTCTCGTATTCATCAGCTCCAAAATACTCGAGGCAAAGAGTTATCTCGGTGTCCAAATCACAGCCTATTTTCTTAGAATTAGAGTGCAGCCTCTTCAGGCTCGCAAAAATCCCCTTTGGACGTACTCTGGTGCCAAAGACGCCAATAGGCTCTCCAGTGATCTTTCTGTGAAGGATTTAGAGAAGCTTATTCGAAGAATTACCTCGCTGAGTAAGAAGGATCCTATTCCTTCCTCCTGTCGCGTGGCACCCTACAACTCCACCAATCCTCTCCCCGAGGTATTTTGTCTTCTCGAATGTTTATCTTATTCTGAATTTTTCCTGCATCTCATTGTGTTAATATTTCGCTATTTTTCCCTTTGTCGCTATTATTTTTTTTTACAGGATCACCCTACTATAGCTTCCCTTCCTCCTCTTCCTGAGGATGGAGAAGTCGAAGAAATGGGTCTAGTTTCCGAAGATGCTCAAGGCTCTTCTGTTCCTGAAAGTGAAGTCGCGGGTTCTCACAAATCTGCGGCTTCTCATGAAAAAGAAGCCGAGTCTGAAGCCAGTGAGTCGACACAATCCCTTCCTCCTGCTGTCTCTCCAAAGAACAAAAGGAAAAGGGATGATGTCGGAGATTTCGGGACTTCTAAACCCGAAGAAACTGTTCCTTCACCGCAAAAGGCAGCTTACGATCCATATCTCGCGAGTCTCATCAGTTCGTAAGTTCCCTGTCTTTTTTTTGTTTTTCTCTTCAAAAATTTTTGCTTGCCTTGCTTTTTATGCTGTCACCCTTTTTCGATAGTGATGATGACGAAGAAACACCAACTTTGGATGTGGCTGCTCGAACGAGTACGTCGCGTACCCTAGTTATTTCGTAGCCGCGAGTTGAAGGGGAGGAATCCTCGCCTCCTCAACAAAACGTCGGCGTGTCTACTCCTCCTTCGAGCCCCAGAGCCCCTTCACCAAAAAGGGCAAGGGCGAAGATCAACCCGGAGCCTACTCTCCAATCGAGTAGCTCCTCTAACCCTCTTTTGGAGGATGTAAGTTTTTCACTTTCTTGTCATTGTCTATGTTTTCTTTGCTTATTTCGATGTACCATCGTATGTTTCTCATACCACCATTTTCTCTTTTCCTTTGTTTAACGAGCCTATGATCAAGGATCTTCTTCGCATCGGTGCCCAATTTGTTGGGTACCGTGAATATGCTAATAAAACTGAAGGTAATGTTTTGCTTTTTGCCTCTACCTTTTTGCTCCTTTGCTGTCGAAATTCTTAACTATATTTGTTTTCTTTGCCAGAAAAACTGGTGGAAGCCAATGAGCGTGCCAACATACTTGCTCAACAATTGGAGCATAGTAAAGAGGCTCTCAAAAAGGCTGAATTGGACGCTATTGAAGCTAGAGCGGAGGCCGACAAGGCCAAGGCCGACAGCTCGCTGGTGTCGAAGATCTTAAAAAGAAACTTCACACTGCCGAAACTTCACTAAGCGATCACATAGCTGCCCAATCTGCCCGCGAGGAGGCGCTTCTTAAGCGTATAAGGACGCAAAGTCGCCGCTTCGTTAGTAAGTATCTGTACCACTTCGTATCTTTTGTGTTTTCTTCTCTGCACTCGTTTGTTGCTCAATAAGTTTCTTTCTTGACAGAGTGAGAACAGCCCAAGATTTTGAACTTGAAGATCCCGCCAATGATCCTCTACTTGACGCCTTTTCATTCCTCGAGTTTCATGGATCAGAGGCACGCGAAGGCATTGATCAGGCTAAAGCAGGGTTGTCGCGGCTCTTTCCTTATTTCTTCCCAAAGAAAGAAGAACCCGCAAGTTTCCTTAATCTCGCCAAGTGCTTCAATCCCTCTGAAGATCTTGGGCTGAGAGTGCGTCATGAGAATATGAAGGTTGCCGTGGAAAATATCGTTGCCTTGGTTGTCGATAGCCGACAAACTATCGATCGGGCGAAAGTTGGAGATACCGAACGGATAGAACAGTCGAGGTGGAAATCTTTGATGAAGGCAGCTAAACCCAACACGAAGAAAATCCTGGCTTATCTCGGCATCCAGCCGTCCGCAACTCCTAGCTCATCAAAGCCGGAGGTCTAGTTGAATACCTCTTTGCTTTTTCTTTTAGCGTACCTCTTTCTTTTGGCTGTGTCGCCGTATTGTTTTTGGCGATAATCGCTCGATGAGGTCTCTAGAAGGTCCTTCTTTTGTAATAGACATGTATATATTTTGGAGATGAATGGAAATCTATCTTTGCTCGAGTGATTGATGTCGAAATATTTCTTTTTTCCAGTTAATTTTTGACAATTATACATCAGCTCCTGGTCCCTCCAATATTTCGACTTCTTCTCACTTAAGGAGAACTGCTGACGCTTCACCTGTCAACGATTCCTTACCGCAAGAATTGGATGAACTTCGGCACCAGCTTCAGTACGTGAAGAAGCAATCACTTGTAATGATGGAAAAGTGTCGTAAGTCATCTGGAGCCGAAGAAATTGCGCTACAGCAAGCTCGCGAGGCCGTAGCAGCTAGGGAAATTGCTGCATCTGAAGCGGAAAAGGCGACTACCCGAGAAAATTTCATGCTCGAGTTAATGAATGAGGCCAGTGCGAATATGTCGGGTATGTCTATTTCGTCTTCAATATCTTCCGTCTTCATGCTACGTCTTCTTAAAGTTTGCCGCTCTTTTGTTTTAATAGGTCCCTTTATCGATGCTCGTTGTCGAAGAAGAGAGGGTAAATACTAGGACAAACCTCCTTGTTAACCTTTCTCTTGATCACGGTTCTTCGTTCGGGCTACCCCGAAAGGACTCGCCAAATTGTCGGATTTCAAGATCGCGCCTCCCAAACTCGCGACTTCCTTGACTTCTGTACCAAGACCTTGTCTATGGTTTATAATTCCATGTTTCCTCGAAACGCTCAACCAAAGACTCTTCTCGAGCTAATGGAAAAGTTTAAGGATGCCCACAAGATCCATGACTTTGTCAAAGCTCAACTGGTGGCTGGCGCCAGATTTGCTCTTATCATGCTCCAGATCTGCCACTCGAAGCTTGACCTTACCCAGGTTGTCGAGAAGGTTCACCAAAAAGTAAAGCGTCGAAGAGTTGGTGTTGATAGGATTAACACGAAAGTTACGCCTATAGCCGAAGAAATGATTGAGGACCTGCTTCGGATGGATGCCGACTTTTTTGCCGATGGCCATTACGCCGATTTTCTTGGTGCTGCTCTCGAGGAAAACGAGTTACTCTTGATGACATACTGAGTCAAGATTAGTTACTTTCTTCTTGTAGATATTTCTTCTTTGTAATCCATGACTATATTGTAAAGCAATCATTGTATTTCTCTGTTTGTTTAGCCCTCGAGTGTTTCGGTGACTCTTTACTATATTTGTATATTTGCGAGGTTTTGAACCAAGGCATTTATATATTTAAGGCAAAGATAAGCCCCCGAGCTTTTTATTGAGTACTATTTTGTATTTTTATTGACTCACGAGGTATTTGAGTACCAAGGCGAGACTTTACTCTAGGCGAGTCTTCGAGTATCTTTGGTGTCGAAGTTCTATATTTATTTTGCGAGGTTTTTTAGACCAAGGCAATTATGATTTTTGATGTGTACACTGTATTGCTGGCTTCTGATTTTGTTATATTTGGCGAGGTATTAATGTACCAAGGCGAAATATTTCAGTGAATCTATATTGTATGTATTTTGAGACTTGGGCGTTGAGCCTCCGAGCGTGTCGAAGAATAAGAAATATATCTCCACTATCTTTGTTATATTGTAGCACCACGAGCCCGCCTCATTAAAAACCTTCTCCGGACCCACTCGGTGCCCCGAAAAAGGAAAAGAGTGCGTCTGAAAACTCGTGGGCGTTTCAGTACATTGAAGTTTTACAAGGACTATATTTCAACTCTAGGCGTAGAACCGCCTAAGTTGCGCCACGTTCCAGGGGTTTGGCTCCTCCACCCCTGTCTTCTTGTCCTTTATCCTGTATGCTCCTCCTCCGATTACTTCCGTGACGATGTAAGGGCCAAGCCATGGTGACTCGAGTTTTTCGTGACTTTTTTGCGTGAGCCGAAGAACTAGGTCGCCCACTTGAAAAGATCTTGGCCGCAAACGTCGACTGTGGTAATTCTTCAAGTCCTGTTGATATTTGGTAACCCTTGATAATACCTCGTCTCGAGCTTCATCGAGTGCGTCTACATCGTCTTCCAATGCTATCTTTGAAGCTTCTTCATCATATGCTGTGACTCTAGGGGAGTCGTGTTCTATTTCTATTGGAAGTACTGCCTCCGCGCCGTGGACCGGAAAAACGGGGTTTCTTGTGTCGCCGTATTTGGTGTTGTTCGGATGCTCCACGAGTACACTTGGTAATTCTTCGGGCCGGGTATGTCGAGCTTTTTCTAAAGGTCCCAACAGGACGTTTCTTGATACCATTGCGGATGATGCCATTGGCTTTCTCGACTTGCCCATTGGTTTGAGGATGTGCAACCGATGCAAAGTTCAGCTTGATACCCACCTCTTTGCAATAGTCTTTGAATTCATTGGATGTGAAGTTCTTGCCGTTGTCCGTGACGATGCTTGTGGGGCACTCCAAATCTGAAGATGAGGCCTTGTATGAATTTTACTGCAGATGCTCCGTCTGGTGAGTTTATCGGCTTCGCTTCTATCCACTTTGTAAATTTGTCGACAGCTACTAGCATGTACTCCTTTCCTCCTGGCCATGATTTATGTAACTTGCCAACCATATCGAGTCCCCATTGTGCAAAGGGCCACGACAATGGTATTGGTGCTAACTCTGCTGCTGGAGAGTGAGGTTTTGCGGCAAACCTTTGGCACGCGTCGCAAGTTCTTACTATTTCCTTGGCGTCCTCGATTGCTGTCAACCAGTAAAATCCTGCCCGAAAAACTTTGGCCGCAATTGCTCGACTACTTGCGTGGTGTCCACATATTCCTTCGTGTACATCCTTCAGAATTATTCTTCCTTCTTCTGGTGTGACGCACCTTTGCAAGACGCCGGAAATACTTCGCTTATACAATTCTCCCTTGACCACCGTGAAAGCTTTGGAGCGTCGAATTACTCGCCTTGCTTCGACTGGATCGTCGGGTATTTCTTTCCTGAGGATATATGATATGTACGGCTGCATCCATGGTATCTCGTATCACCATGACCAGGTCTCGATCTTCTTCTTCGTCCTCTTGCTTTTCCTTGGTAGCCCCCGAGGGTTTCTTCTCCTTCTTTTTTGGTTTTGTTGACTTAGTGGATCTCTCTGTTATCTCTTCCCAGAATACACCTGGCGGGACTGCCAGGCATTGCGACCCGATGTTTGCAAGAACGTCGGCTTCGTCGTTGCTCAGTCTACTAATATGATTTACTTCGCATCCATCGAACAACTTCTCGAGCTCGTTGTACACCTCCTTGTATGCCATCATGCTATCATTGACTGCGTCACATTGGTTCATAACTTGCTGCGCCACCAACTGTGAGTCGCCAAAGATTTTTAGTCGAGTTGCACCACAGGCTTTCGCCATCTTCATCCCGTGTATGAGAGCTTCATATTCTGCTTCATTATTAGATGCGTTAGGGAACGTCATCCGAAGGATGTACTTCAATTTGTCGCCTTCAGGTGATATGAGTACTACTCTGCGCTGGCTCCTTCTAGTCTTTTGGACCCATCAAAGTTCATAGTCCAGGTTCTCGATAGATCTGGGGGTCCTGTATTTTGCAACTCCATCCACTCTGCGATGAAGTCCGGTAGTATTTGCGATTTTATTGCTTTCCTTTTTTCATACGTGATGTCCCGAGGGGAAAGTTCTATTCCCCAGAGGGAGACACGACCCGTAGCTTCCGGGTTATTCAGGTATATTTGACAAAGGAGCTTCATTGACCACTATGATCGGGTGTGCCGAAAAATAGTGGCGCAATTTTCGTGCTTGTCGTGAACACTCCATATGCTAGCTTTTGGTACCGAGGGTACCTTTGTTTTGAGGGCGACAAGACTTCGCTCACGAAGTATGCCGGCCGCTGTACACCATGGATTTTCCCTTCTTCTTCTCTTTCGACAACTAACACCGTGCTAACCACTTGGGGTGTGGCTGCAATATACGACAGGAGAGGTTCCTTTTCCTTTGGAGCCACCGGGATTGGTGGTGTCGAGATTTTTCGCTTCGGATCCTCGAAAGCTCTATCGGCTTCTTCGTTCCACTTGGAATTTATCTCCTTGTTTTATCGGCGCATAAAATGGTAACGCTTTTTCTCCTAACCTCGGCGACGAATCGCTCAAAGCTGCGACTCGCCCGGTTAGTCTGTTGTATTTCTTTCAACTTCGTTGGCTTTCTCATTGTTACTATGGCTTGTATTTTGTCGGGATTTTCTTCAATCCCTCTTGCTGAAACTAGAAACCCCAGAAGTTCTCCTGCTGGGACGCCAAAAGAGCACTTCGTCGGGTTCAGCTTGAGGCAGAATTTGTCGAGGTTGTCAAAGGTTTCTTTGAGATCCTCGATCAGTGTTACCCCTTTTTTGACGTTATGACGACATCATCGATGTATACTTGCACGTTTTTCCCGATCTGTGTTGCTAAACACTTCGCATCATCCTCTCGATATGTTGCTCCCGCATTTTTTAGACCGAAGGGCATTGTCTTGTAGCAAAACACGCCGTAAGGTGTAATAAACGCTGTTTTGGCTTCATCGTCTTCTTTTAATCTGATCTGGTTATAACCGGAGTATGCATCCAAAAAGGAAAGACGTTCACAACCTGCCGTGGAGTCGATGATTTGATCGATCCTTGGGAGGGGAAAGTGATCCTTAGGGCAATGTTTGTTGAGACACGTAAAGTCGACGCACATGCGAAGGACTGTCGTGTTTTTCTTCGGCACCATCACCGGGTTAGCTACCCATGTGGCTTCCGTAGATATCTCTCCGATAAAACCAGCTTCCTCTAGTCGATTTATTTCGATAGCATGGATTTGCGGTTTGGTTCCGAAAAACGCCGCAAAGGTTGTCTGATTGGTTTTGCTGTTGGATCCAAATTTAGGTGGTGCTCGGCAAGTTCCCTGGGTACTCCTGGCATGTCGGCTGGACACCATGCGAAGATTTTCCGGTTCTCACGGAGGAACTTGACGAGCGCGCTTTCCTATGCGATATCCATGTTGTTTGCAATGGATGTCGTCTTTTTGGATCTGTCGGGTGAATCTGCACCTCCTTAGCATTTTCTCTCGTGTTGAAAGTTGATTCTTTGTTTGGCCTTCCAACGTCCGGCGTACGTCGTAATCGGTCATGCTTTTTGACGCCAAGTATTCAGCTTGCATCCCGAAGGTTTCGATAACCGATGGAAATCCTTGTCGCACTTATCGGCCAAAGCAAAACTCCCTTTGACCGTGATTGGTCCCTTGGGTCCAGGCAATCTCCATAACAGGTATGTGTAGTGTGGTACTGCCATAAATCTAGCATATGCTGGTCGTCCCAACAAAGCGTGGTACTGCGATGGAAAATCCACGACTTCGAACTCCAGTTTCTCGATTCTATAGTTTTCTCGGGTTCCAAACTGAACGTCGAGGTTGATCTTCCCCAATGGGTAACTTGGTTTCTCTCGGTGTGATGCCGTGGAACCTTGTGTCCGTTGGCTTCGAGGTTTGCTAAAGATATGTTCATCTTCCTCAATGTATCTCGCATACATAAGGTTTAAGCTGCTGCCACCATCTATGAATACTCGAGAAACGTCAAATCCTGCGATAACTCGTCGGCGGAATAAGTCTTGACCGCCTACGGTCGAGGAACTTGTTGCGGGTGGTCCGCTATGGTGAAGCCGATGTCTTGCCCCGACCAATTGAGGTACTCAACTCGTTGGTGGAGGCATTTTCTCCGCCATGAACACCTGTCGCGAGATTACTTTTTGAGCTCTATTGGACGGCCTTCCCTTCGAATCATCGACACCTGCTCCGTTGGAATTAGGATCAACATAGGGTGGTGGTGCCGGTGCTGCCGCTATTCCGAGCTGGTGTCGATTATCCTCTGTAATCGCGGGAGGTGGCGGTAGGTGAACTTCGCTCCTGGGCTCCCGAGGATTTCTCTGTGCTGCTCGAGCGTGAGCGTTTTCTGCACATCTGAACATTGCTTGAAAATGTCGACAGTCTTTCTGCAGGTGTCCTGACTGTCTTTTCCCATTGCTGTCGAGGAAGAAATGCATCTGGCACGGTCCGTTCAACATTTCTTCGGGGGACACGAAAGGTCTTGGGAACCTTGGCCCACTATTTTGCTCGTTGCGGGAATCGTCCCTATTATCGCTTCGCTGCTCGTTGCTTCTTTGATAATCATCTCTATTGCTTCCCCCTGTTTTTGTCCGAAATCTGCCGAAATTTGCCCCAGGGCGTCATAGTTCGGGTACTGCCGAGGAAATCGTCGCCTCGATTGATAATTTCGACCACGGTCCTCTTCCGGTGACTCGTGCCGTTTATTGTGGACAACATCTTCTCCATCCGCCCATTTATTTGCTATCTCCATCAACGCGGATACTGTCTTTGGATTGGTCCTTCCCAAGTCCTCAACAAAGTCTCCACGCCTAACTCCTGCGACGAACGCATCTATTGCTCTCTCGTCAGATATATTTTCTGCCGAGTTTTTTATGATGTTCCACCTTTGGATATATTTTCTCATTGACTCATCTGGCTTTTGTCGACATGCCCTCAACTCTTCTAACGACGCAGGTTTTTTGCACGTGGACCTGAAGTTCTTGACAAATACTTCCTCGAAACTTTCCCAGCTGTCGATAGATCCTGGCTGAAGTTTTTTGATCCAAGATCGTGCGGCTCCACTTAAGTGCACCTGAATACTTTGCATTGCTGTTGCTCTAGTTCCTCCAGTTAATTTTACCGTTTCAAGGTAATCAACTAGCCAATCCTCTGGATCTTGCAAGCCGTCGAATTTTTTGAAATGATCGGGCAACTTAAATCCCGAAGGGACTCGAGTTTTTCGTACTCTATTCCAAATTAATATACATCATCCTTGGAAACATGACAAGGAGATCAACCTTAGGAATATAGATTCTTCTCTATTCCAAATTAATATACATCAAACCTAGAGAGGTGAGAGTTCTATATTACTTATTAGAGAAGTAATGACAAACTTTGAGCTAAACCTTGGATATTCATCTATGTATCCAAATCAGTATCTTTAAGAGAAAACCTTAGGATATTATTTAAGACAATTCCTAGAGAGAGAACCCATTTATGTTAAACACAAATATTGATGATCAAACCATTCTCTATGGAGCCTAACCTTAACTGAGTATTAAAGTCCTTCCGAAATGAGAGAGACCAGTTATATTAATCCTAGTCTTACCCAATTAAGAATCAAGGACAACCTTTGAATTAAAGTATTAGGAGATTAACCGTTTCATCATGGAGTGGTGAGATAACCTAATATCAAATGGAATAAGATCATATCCATGAATTGATGAAGTAAAGTAGAGACTAATTTAATTTAGTTATCCAGGTGGATACTTAACCTTTTCATACCTAATGAGATCTTGTGAGTATCCCATAAACTCTAGAATTAACCATAGCCATGTCCATAAATGATAGTATAAAAGAAGTACTATACCTAGTTGATCAAGACAATGCTTGATCATGGAAGTGAGAACCCCATTTATTGAGAGATACCTTAGGAAGCCAAACCTTGATCATTATAAATTGAGTAATGATCATAAACCCTAAGAATTTGAAGTAAAGATATTAAGAACAAGTTGATCATACCTAATCCATGATAATGCTCTTGAGGTATGCGAGGATAAGTTAAATCCTAATAGGATAAGTAGATATCATTCACCACATGAAATCATAGGGACAACACTAGTAAACAATCCTAGATTCATATCACAATTCTATGTTGTGAATCACTTGATGATCATAAGTAAAACCCTAAACCATACCTCAATTCTTGTTTGTGTATCACTAGGGTGATCACAATTAAAACCTAAGCCATAATTGAGATTCAAACCAGTTGCCATTAGGTGAATATAATTGGAACCATAATAAAAAATGAGTTAAGAATCCTATTAATGGTGAGGTAGAGTAAACCTAAACCACTCAACATATGATCAACACACACTAGAAAACAATAATATATAATACCACTTTGCACTTATGCTTCATCTCATAAGCATAAGAAAACTCTAGTATCAATCCTACAAAGATCCTAACATGAATCAAGACAAATCCAACCTACTATTCAAACTATGCATAAATAGGTATAACCAACTATTGTTTCCAAATAAATTAAAATCTCATGAGAGGAACAAGGTTCACCTTAATCATTTCAAAACTAAGGGTTTAGAAGATGACAACAATACTTTAAAATAGCCTTCAACAATTTTCCAAATCCCTAATCACCATGAGCACATGAACTAATGTCATGAAATCAAATTCTCAAATAAGAAACTAAATAACGAGCTATGCCTTGTAAATTGTTTCTTGCAAGGTAATAAAAACTAAACTATCAATAGGTACTTAGAAGGGCCTATTTAAAAATAGTTGAACCACCCTAAATTGATAATTGGAAATTATGTCTATATAGATGTCCCTTTCCAAACTCTGATAACATTTAATAAACAATGGTGTTAGTTCACATATAAAGTATTCTGAAGATCTTATATGAAGATATATTAGTATCTTCATAAACTCCAAAAGGATCCACACATGAAAATCCTACAAAACAGATTTGAATTAAAACAGAATTCAAAATAGAAAATAAAAACAGAAAATAGAAAAGAAATAAGAGAGAGGAGAGACTTACCTATCGGGCCACCACAGCCCAGCAGCAGCCGTGGAGCAACCCAGCACCGGCCCAGTCCACCATCAACTCCAGCCCAAATACCATTTCATGTTAAAAAGACTGAGGAGACGAAGTCGTCTTCCTCCTCTCGCCATCGACGGACAGCACGACGTCTCCACATCGCTGGCCGCCGTTGTGGACCTCCTGCACCCCGTTGACTGCCACCGAGGCTTTGCCCTTATCCTTCACGCATCCATCCTCATCCCTTCGACGCCAAGATTCATGCCGAACCATGCTCCCCATCACCATCGCATCCGTGTTGTCACCGACGACGTGCCGTCGTCTCAGAGCACGCCGCATCCTATAAATCCGCCATTAGGAGCGCCCTTGAACCCTTTAGCTTCACCACCCTCCTATTTACTGTAATATCCTAGGTAATGGGGTTACAAAAATAGAGGAAACAGATGTGTGCATTGCATTCATGCATAGAAAATCTAGGGAATTTTCACGCTTTAAAGTAAAACAGTCACAGTAACTGAAGTTTCACTTGACCGTGGTGGAATTGAAGTAGCTCATCAAGTCAAGCGCTATAAACCTCAATGTGACTTTGCTAAAACCTTGTTTTGGGGAGAGATGATTTGATCTAAGGGGTTAGATCAAATGGAACTAATAATCAACACAACAATACTTTACTCAATGATCAATTGCTTGATCCTATAAAAGATCATAAAATGGAATTCCTTGCCATAACATATGAACCTACAATTAATTGGAAATCAAGTAACAATAATTGGAGAAACTATTCTTCACTTATCTTCTCCATGTCTTAAATTAATCCATGCTCTTACCATAAACACTATGATACCCATTCTACTTTAATCTTGGAAACAAGACAAGGAGATCCAACTAAGGAATATAATTCTTCTCTATTCCAAATTATTATACATTAAACCTAGAGATGTGAGAGTTCTATGTTACTTATTAGAGGATCAATGATAAACCTTGAACTGAACCTTGGATATACATCCAAGTATTCAAACCATCACTTTGAAGAGAAACCCTAGGATATTATTCCAGACCATCTCTAGAGAGAGAACCCAATTATACTAAACATAGATATTGATGATCACATCATTCTCTATGGAGCTTAACCTTAGGTTAGTATTAAAGACCTTTCCAAATGAGTGAGACCATTCATACTAATCCAAGCTTTACCTATTTCAGAATAACGGACAACCTTTGAACTAAAGCATTAAGAGATTAACCATTTCATTTTGGAGTGGTGAGATAACCTAATATCACATGGAATAAGATGATATCCATGAATTGATAAAGTAAAGAGGAAACTAATTCAACTAAGTTAGACAATTGAATCTTTAGCTTAGCTACTTAAACAAATATTAGGAGTACACCATAAACCCTAGAATAAACCATTCCTATATGAGAGAACTCAAGCTATGGAGTTACACTCAATATATTTGAGGCAACACCTCGATTTGAGGGAGAGAACTATCCATATACCAGATGATTATATCATCATTGTTTAAGTAGAATCTTAACAGAATATCTCAGGTATTCTCCTGGGATATAAATTATGGAGGCAACCATAGTAGTCCCATCCAAGAAAGTAAAATAGAAGTGCTATACCTTAATTGATCAAGACAATGCTTGATCATGGAAGTGAGAAACCTATTTAATGAGAGATACCTTAGGAAGCCAAACCTTGATCATTATAAATTGAGTGATGATCATAAACCCTAAGAACTTGAGGTAATGATATCAAGAACCAGTTGATCATGTCTAACCATGATCATGCTCTTGAGATATGTGAGGATAAGATAAATCCTAATAGGATAAGTAGATATCATTCACCACATTAAATCATGGGGAGATCACTAGTAAGCAACCCTAGACTTATATCCCAACCTTTACTTATGAACCACTTGGTGATAATAAGTAGAATCCTACCATATCCATACTTCAGAAATTAAACAACCTAAGAAAAACTTTAGAGTCAAACTCTATGCTTTATATGGTGAGAAACCATATATCCATATGACCAAAGTTAACTATAAAAAGAACTATAACCAATGTAGTTACTTAGATGATAAATTGAGGTTAATAATAGAAGCCAATTGGTAGAAGATAAAACTAATTCTCAATATCATAGTAACTAGAGGAGAACATAAAATGTTAAGTAAACAACCACCTTATCATGGTTAGGGGAGATTAAACCCGAGCACATGCAATATGGTGTCATCTCATCTCTACAAACCAGAATTAAATCTTAACCCTAGTTTGTGTATCACTTGGGTGATCACAAATAAAACCTAAACCTCAATTAAGATTCAACCCATGTGTCATTAGGTAAATAGCACTGGAAACCTAGATTTGCACATCAAATAAATCTTATGCTTCAATTCTTGAACATAAGCAAAATTTTGTGCTACATTTTATAATTAAAACCATATGTATGGTGATCAACCACTTAACCTATTAACCAAAATCAAACCATGATGAGAGTAGAATTACTCTAAGTATTTCAAGGTACTAGTAAAATACAATAATAATGCTAATCTTGAGATAGGGCTATAATTAAACCTACAAGATCTTAACAAACCAGTATTCACATAAGATCATGTGCAAGTGACCAATTCCCCAAATGGAAGTCAAGTCCTAATACAACCTCCGAAATACTTTAAGTTGAATGTATCAACTCCAATATTTCCAAACAGATTTGATTCACAAGATAAATGGAAATTAAAATGAGAGCATAAATCATGCTTAATTAAAATTTGCAATAAAGGTTCACATATCTCAAATGCTCATTCAAAAACAATTCAGTGTTACAATGATCCTTTATTTAGTCCTAATGAAAATTCAAATTATCAAATACCTGCAAACAGATTTGAATTCAAAATTGAATTCAAAAACAGAATTGAAAACAGAAAATAAAAACTGAAAAGAAAAAGAGAGAAAACCTACCAGGCTCACCTGGCCGTGTAGCCCGTCGAGCAGCCCAGCACCACGGCCCAAGCACTAGCCCAACAACAACCCATACCCCTTCGTTGAAATATCAACGAGAGGGGGATCGTCCTCATCCTCTCCTTCGGCATGGAGGACAGCACGACAACGTGCTCTGCTTCTCCCTCTCGCTGGCGTCCTCTCCTTGCTCGGCGTCATGACGAGGCACCCCAGGCGCCATATAAAAGCTCCACGATGAGCCCTAGCCTCGGTTTCTTTCTCCCTTGCCCAATTTCTTCTCAGATGAAAACCCTAGCTCGCTCGGACTCCGGCCATCGCCGCCGATGGAGACCTCCCCAGGCCAAACTGTGACCACCCACGTGACCACCGTCCTCGACATGCCTAGCTTGCAGAAGGAATCGTGCCGCCGTGCTCGGAATCGCCGTCGATGACCTCATCTTCCCTGATGCCGGCCATCATTGCCGCCATCGATTCAGACCACCATAGGTCACGCCGTCAAGCCCTGCGTACTCCTGGTGAGTCGCTGATGCTCATGGCGCTCTCGCTTTGCTCGATTCAACGCCGTAGCTCCACCGCGTCGGTTAAACCGCGAGTTCTGCCGCTCGAACCCGTCGCCGGCCAAGCTCCGGCAACCATTTGGTGGCGGCGCCACCACTAGTTGGTTCGCCTCGGAGAGCACTCTCCAACGCGCCCCTGCACGCCCCAGCGGGATCCCGGGAACGTCGGCGTCGTCCACGGCTAGCCACCGGTGGTGGCCAGAGTTGCCACCTCGACGCCACCATGGCAGCCAGCGTGGCACTGGCCCACATGTCAGTGTCCGTCGGTAGTTCTAGCCCGGGTGTATTTAGCAGATTTCACTTTAGTTTAAATTCAGAAAATTGCTGCAACTTTACCAAATTTAAAGAAAATTCTTTATAACTCAGAAAAATGTAAATAAGATATTAAAATGCTTAGAAAAGAAAACTCTATCCAATAAAAATATAAAATGAAATTTTTATTTTTAATAAAAATTTAATTATTTAATACTTGCTATTTAAGCCTTTAATTTTAATTGTAAATACAATAAAAAATTCAGAAATTAAGAAAACATTGATAAAATAAATAAAACCAGAAAGCAAATAAAGAAAACATGAAAACTCATTTTCTTTATTTGTTATCTTATTCAATTTCTATTAAATGGAAATTTAAACCCTAATTAGTAAATTAATTAAAAATAATAAAAAGGCAAATTGAATATTATTTTTATTTCAAACTCATTAATAACTTCAACTTGATAATGAAGTTATTAATCCAAGAATTATAGGGTAATTAGGAAACCCTAGTTCCATTATAAAACAAAGTGATAAACCCAGATTTCATGTGGGATCCTAAAACCCTACTGTCATTTAGAACCTAGCTCCACTATTTCATTTGAAACCTAATTTACTTTTAAAAACCTAAACCCTAGATCCTCACATGTAATCATGGTGCTTTATTTTCATACATAGAATCAAAATAGCAATTAAATACTTGCCATGCCACATAAAATTGTAGGAGCCCTATTATCAATAATTTAGTAGTCCATGTAGGCATACCTAACAAACCTAATTGATCAAATAAGGGCAACCAAATGCAAACCCTAGCTCCTATCCTTAGAGATATCAATCTTAATTAACCATGTTTAGCATCACACCATTATGATGAATCCTAATAGCAACCATGCCCATTATCATGCACCACCTAACCATACTCCACTAAACCCCATTAGTGTAAGATAATCATCAAACATCCTATTTAGGAAACCACTATTCCTTACTTAGTGAATCAAATAGCAAACCATAGACAACCTCAATATTAATTGTAATACTTCTTATTCCTTAAGAAGTATGTTCTTCAAAAGTTATTCTTTTGAAGAAAATAAAGAATAGTCATCAACCTGGCCTAATAAGACTTATAAACCCTAACTACCCATCACCAATAAGATATACCACCTTGATAGCAACCATTGATAATTAAGATGCTTATGCTTAACTAAAACCATACAAGCCCTAGTGGTTGATGAATCCAACTTTGTTGTGATCCATCCCATCCTTACTCCAGAAACTAGTTGAAACCATAGTCAACCATAGAACCCCACCAATCTAATTATCATACTTGTTCTTTATTCAAGAACATGTTCTTCAAAAGTTATTCTTTTGAAATATATAATAAGTAATCATTAACCATGCATTATAGGACTTAAAAATTGACAACTGCTCTTTACTTATTATACAACTACTATTCCTGGTTGTGTATGATTGTTACTATACATTTCACCACTTTCTTATGATTCTAAAAACAACACAACTCTGAACAAGAACCTTGTTTGTGAATCACTCTGAAAGTACAACACACCCAAAACTAATCATTTCAACTCACTAATCCTAAATCATCGGGGTTAGGTCACGCTTAGAATGATTGCATCTCATTCTTATGCATTATTGCATCCTTTCCAATCTTTTAAACATCGTCCTTACCGGACGATGATGCTATTTCAGAATTTGGAGTTATTGCATATCGAAGACCTTGGTTGCATAATCTTGCAGTCAAGAAAGGCAAGTTCATCACTTGCTCATGTCATTTGAATATCTTTATCAAATTACTTGCAAAGTACTATGATTATCACTATTGCATAAAAAAACAAAACCACTACTTTCATAACTATGAATATGACTATGTGGTGGGCAATGGAACCATGGATTGTGTTGATATGGTGGAGGTTCCGTTGCAAGGGTTTATATCCATCTAGGATTAAACAACAAATGTCGTCCAGTGATTCTTGTGCCGTAATACCCGTGTTAACCATAAGATCCGGAGTGGGACGGAGTAGTCAAAAGTGTTTCCACCTCTCGTTCATCAACGGATGCGCTTTACCGTAGACATTTGTATCTGTCAGGGCAAGCGGTTGGCTGGGGAAGCCTTAAGTCCCCACGGCATAGTCCGTAGACACTTGTCGCTCGAAGAACAAGCGGTTGGCTGGGGAAGCCTTAAGTCCCCTCGGTATTGCGGTCTATGATGGGTTGCAGCTACCGGCGAAGGAGTTTGGTTCGATCCCAAACTGTCGTCGTGGTCGGGGTCCACCCGTGAGTGGGAATAATGGGACCGGCGAGGACCCAGGGTCGGGGCATGCAACAAAGGGTGGGTGTTTGAGGTAGCGGAGGAACATGATTGGCTAGATCTTATACCGGGCCTCACACCATAGGAAGTGTGGACAAGCCTGCAGCTTGGTTGGAACCAAGGTTAAGATCTCTTATGGGTAAAGCAACACACCTCTGCAGAGTGTAAAGAACCGTGACCTGTCACTCCCTGTTCCGGGATATGGAACGGCGAACACGGCCGGAAAGGAGCTCCATGAAGTTCTAGTAAACCGGTGAAGGCTGACGGACATAGTTCTTCTGAATAAAAGCAACCTTTTGAAGAAATGGTTATGAAAACTTGCATTGGTATTAGACTTTCTGGTCTAATGCCGTAGCTAGTGCATTAAACACCTCTTTCCTATAATGAACTTGTTGAGTACGCTCGTACTCATCCCACTCTTAAATCCCCTGCTTTGATATGGAGGCATCGAAGGAGGATCTACAGTGCAACTCGAAGGCCGAGGAGTCAACAACTACTTCAAGAGAAAGGACCCTGTCAGAGGAGTCAGCTACCACATCCAACAAGGAGAAAACCTAGTTTAGCCATTGAATGGGACTAGCTTCCTAAACCTAGCTCCTACTTAGCTAGAATATATTCATAGCCTCTATAGCTAGTCAAATACTCTACAAATAGAGTTCGTGATAGGATTAGACTACGAGTCGTTCTTCTGGAGTTTATGTGCGATTTACCTCATTGTAAAGTAGGAGGTTGTGATGATCTTATGTAACGAGTCAATGTTGTAATTCTATAGACATGCCTTGGACCCGCATATGTTTCTGTTGTACCACTCTGAGCGATATAATACTCGTGGAACGGTGTTTCATTGGTGTTATATCAGACTTGCATACTACACCATGCAGTGGTATGCCGGGTCACCACAGTTGGTATCAGTGCAAATGCTTTGACCCTAGGATTAAAACCCTTTAAATGAGACCTATAAGATTGGTAGTGTCTATAGGAAGTTGTCTTAGTTAAACCAAATATTCTTATGACTTGAGATGGATATTCACTTGAGAATAATCCTGAAACACTTGAGTCAACATTTCCTACTTATCCTTCGTAAGTGAAGTTAGTTAGCTAATCCAAAACATGTAGCACATCAATAAGTCCTTAAAACAATAGATGAGTAGATCACAGTTGGTATACAATACATGGTAGTCCAAAGAGAGGATACACCATAAGGAAGATATCCTATTGGAAGATGTGTACCAACCCATGTTATAGTTAAATTAGAATTACTCAGACCTGCACTAGAAGTAATATCAAGTGATGAAGATAATTAAGATATCTAATAGAAGATGTAGACCTAGACAAGTAATAGGGTAAGTAAAATTTATCTAAACTTGTGAAACAACTGATAGTTAGTGATACAAACAAGTGATATGAGTAGTATAGACCATGATGAGTCAATCATGGAAAGTAAATAAGAGAGATAGAAATAATATATGTCTACTTACATAGTAGAGTTGTTAATCATATATGATTCACCTGAGAATCATTATGTGATGGAATAGAACATCATAAACATTTAGGAGAATAACTATAAGAAGTCAGGGGTTCAACCATAATGCAAGAGTTGTGTTCCAGAACCATGGGAAGTGTGCCAAGCACATCATGACCATATAATTATGGTAGAAACACTTGGAAGTATTGGAGCTATATTCCAATAGTTATGTGTTTAGAGTAGCCATGTTAGAATCTAGTGATACCAAGTGAGATAGTCCTCAACAAAAATGGAAGTTAAGTAGTACTTCCAAAGAAAATTAGGATTAACCTTAGCTATCCTAGACCACTTTGTTTCAAGATTATCTCATTGCAAATGTGCAATTAAGGTAAAGGTTGAGACAAATAGTAGAATCCCATATATTCGTGCTAAGTATCACGATATAAACCTATCTTATGTGGTGTTATATACTACACATCTCAGCCTGATGTTTAGAGACGTCTTACTTAACTATTATAATTCAGGTTTATGATGGTGTGTATTATATGCACAAAGCTGAATCTTCTTGGATTTTATTGGATTTTCATTGTTTGACTAGATCCATACATGAAGTTTGATGTTGATATGCAAATGCATGTTGCAATATCAAGTCCTTACTTGATGCTATAGATCTAAAGGGTAATGGTATTCGTGTGAGGAAGTGATGAATTCTGAAGATCTTGAAGACATGAGGAAGGTCCATCAGAAGAAAGGAGTAAAGTTGAGGGAAGCAACCACAAAAAAATTGAAGGAAGTATCAATCAAAACTCATGCTTTACCTCAACAGAGGAGTACTTTAGTACATAAGAAGCATGAAGGTGAGAAATCTGGTGATTATGGTGAAGCTCAAGCAGATCCATAGCTAATATATAAGAGGGAATGCATGGGAAATCACTTCGGATACTATATTCATAGTGTCAGATAGTGGTTCTCTTGCAAAATAAACCCTGACAGAAGGAAGATGACCTATGAAACCATAGCAGAGATAAGAAGATCATAGTTGGTATCAGAAGACCACTGTTGTGGTATAGGATCAAAACTGCGAGATAAAGTAGAAGATGTCTCGTCCAGTTGATCAGAACCTATAATAAGATCCAGTTTTAGATAACAAATAGCCATAATTGGTATCAAGTAGTCCATCATTGGATTAATTGTACCAAGAAGTTGTAAAAAAATAAAATTTTGTTAGCCAAATAACAATAACCTATAATCATTTAGTCGAAGGATTCACATTGGATGTCCACAATTGAGTGGATACACCACAAACATTCTTCGCGATACCTTAGAAGAAGTATAAACCACAAGCTAGACCCAGACCAATATTCTAACCATAAGTCCAATGGTTGGAAGAATAGGAGTTGAAGACCATAAGAAAACTCTAAGGGGTAGAGTAAAGATTGAGTTGGATGTACAACAACTCAACACTTTAAGCTAGAAAGAAGCAGAAGGTCTAAACTGAGAGGAAGTTCGATCTTATTTTCATAAGATTGTTGAACACCACTTTCAGAAGGATGTCAGACCAGAAGCCGAGGTTACACCTCGAGGAAGTAAGAAGTGGACTATAACTTGAGAAAGTGAGTAATATTTATTTAGAAGTACGAAAGCTCAAGTAAGTCAAGCATAAAGAAGTTGGACGAAGAAAATACCATAGACCAAATAAAGCCCAAGATGGTCAAAGAATGAAGAAGATTGAACATACCAATATCAAAGACTAATAGAATGATTCCTTTCATGGAACCTAAAGAACACAAAATAGTTATAGGTATCAACTATAAACCATGATTGAATAGACTAAATGATTCTAATCCATTCTTAATGAAATAAACCCTCAAGACCATTTCCATGGTAAGTACCTTACCAATTACCATTATTGCACTTTTGGTAGTAAGGGAAAACAAAGACCTATTTATCAATTAGGAGTTTATTATCAAATTAGTCTTCAGATAAGACTAGCAGCACCAGAATAAGACCTAATCATTGAATCTTCAAAGAGAAAGGAAACAAGCTTATAGAGTTGGAAGAAATCAAAGAATCAAAGTAAGAACCATGGTTCAGAGACAAACCCTAATGGATTCCAGGAAGAATCTGGACAAGGGATATATTCAATTATATCCAGTAAGATCACCCTGGAGCTCGAGAAAAGACTTAGTCTGCACAAGTCAGATCCACACTCCGAAATGTGAGAGAGTTCAAACTTCGAGGACGAAGTTTAGTTTAAGGGGTAGAGACTGTAATATCCCGGGTAATGGGGTTACAAAAATAGAGGAAACAGATGTGTGCATTACATTCATGCATAGAAAATCTGGGGAATTTTCGCGCTTTAAAGTAAAACAGTCACAGTAACTGAAGTTTCACTTGAACGTGGTGGAATTGAAGTAGCTCATCAAGTCAAGCGCTATAAACCTCAATGTGACTTTGCTAAAACCTTGTTTTGGGGAGAGATGATTTGATCTAAGGGGTTAGATCAAATGGAACTAATAATCAACACAACAATACTTTACTCAATGATCAATTGCTTGATCCTATAAAAGATCATAAAATGGAATTCCTTGCCATAACATATGAACCTACAATTAATTGGAAATCAAGTAACAATAATTGGAGAAACTATTCTTCACTTATCTTCTCCATGTCTTAAATTAATCCATGCTCTTACCATAAACACTATGATACCCATTCTACTTTAATCTTGGAAACAAGACAAGGAGATCCAACTAAGGAATATAATTCTTCTCTATTCCAAATTATTATACATTAAACCTAGAGATGTGAGAGTTCTATGTTACTTATTAGAGGATCAATGATAAACCTTGAACTGAACCTTGGATATACATCCAAGTATTCAAACCATCACTTTGAAGAGAAACCCTAGGATATTATTCCAGACCATCTCTAGAGAGAGAACCCAATTATACTAAACATAGATATTGATGATCACATCATTCTCTATGGAGCTTAACCTTAGGTTAGTATTAAAGACCTTTCCAAATGAGTGAGACCATTCATACTAATCCAAGCTTTACCTATTTCAGAATAACGGACAACCTTTGAACTAAAGCATTAAGAGATTAACCATTTCATTTTGGAGTGGTGAGATAACCTAATATCACATGGAATAAGATGATATCCATGAATTGATAAAGTAAAGAGGAAACTAATTCAACTAAGTTAGACAATTGAATCTTTAGCTTAGCTACTTAAACAAATATTAGGAGTACACCATAAACCCTAGAATAAACCATTCCTATATGAGAGAACTCAAGCTATGGAGTTACACACAATATAGTTGAGGCAACACCTCGATTTGAGGGAGAGAACTATCCATATACCAGATGATTATATCATCATTGTTTAAGTAGAATCTTAACAGAATATCTCAGGTATTTTCCTGGGATATAAATTATGGAGGAAACCATAGTAGTCCCATCCAAGAAAGTAAAATAGAAGTGCTATACCTTAATTGATCAAGACAATGCTTGATCATGGAAGTGAGAAACCTATTTAATGAGAGATACCTTAGGAAGCCAAACCTTGATCATTATAAATTGAGTGATGATCATAAACCCTAAGAACTTGAGGTAATGATATCAAGAACCAGTTGATCATGTCTAACCATGATCATGCTCTTGAGATATGTGAGGATAAGATAAATCCTAATAGGATAAGTAGATATCATTCACCACATTAAATCATGGGGAGATCACTAGTAAGCAACCCTAGACTTATATCCCAACCTTTACTTATGAACCACTTGGTGATCATAAGTAGAATCCTACCATATCCATACTTCAGAAATTAAACAACCTAAGAAAAACTTTAGAGTCAAACTCTATGCTTTATATGGTGAGAAACCATATATCCATATGACCAAAGTTAACTATAGAAAGAACTATAACCAATGTAGTTACTTAAATGATAAATTGAGGTTAATAATAGAAGCCAATTGGTAGAAGATAAAACTAATTCTCAATATCATAGTAACTAGAGGAGAACATAAAATGTTAAGTAAACAACCACCTTATCATGGTTAGGGGAGATTAAACCCTAGCACATGCAATATGGTGTCATCTCATCTCTACAAACCAGAATTGAATCTCAACCCTAGTTTGTGTATCACTTGGGTGATCACAAATAAAACCTAAACCTCAATTAAGATTCAACCCATGTGTCATTAGGTAAATAGCACTGGAAACCTAGATTTGCACATCAAATAAATCTTATGCTTCAATTCTTGAACATAAGCAAAATCTTGTGCTACATTTTATAATTAAAACCATATGTATGGTGATCAACCACTTAACCTATTAACCAAAATCAAACCATGATGAGAGTAGAATTACTCTAAGTATTTCAAGGTACTAGTAAAATACAATAATAATGCTAATCTTGAGATAGGGCTATAATTAAACCTACAAGATCTTAACAAACCTAGTATTCACATAAAATCATGTGCAAGTGACCAATTCCCCAAATGGAAGTCAAGTCCTAATACAACCTCCGAAATACTTTAAGTTGAAAGTATCAACTCCAATATTTCCAAACAGATTTGATTCACAAGATAAATGGAAATTAAAATGAGAGCATAAATCATGCTTAATTAAAATTTGCAATAAAGGTTCACATATCTCAAATGCTCATTCAAAAACAATTCAGTGTTACAATGATCCTTTATTTAGTCCTAATGAAAATTCAAATTATCAAATACCTGCAAACAGATTTGAATTCAAAAACAGAATTGAAAACAGAAAATAAAAACTTAAAAGAAAAAGAGAGAAAACCTACCAGGCTCACCTGGCCGTATAGCCCGTCGAGCAGCCCAGCACCACGGCCCAAGCACTAGCCCAACAATAGCCCATACCCCTTCGTTGAAATATCAACGAGAGGGGGATCGTCCTTATCCTCTCCTTCGGCATGGAGGACAGCACGACAACGTGCTCTGCTTCTCACTCTCGCTGACATCCTCTCCTTGCTCGGCGTCATGACGAGGCACCCCAGGCGCCATATAAAAGCTCCACGACGAGCCCTAGCCTCGGTTTCTTTCTCCCTTGCCCAATTTCTTCTCAGATGAAAACCCTAGCTCGCTCGGACTCCGGCCATCGCCGCCGATGGAGACCTCCCCATGCCAAACTGTGACCACCCACGTGACCACCGTCCTCGACATGCCTAGCTTGCAGAAGGAATCGTGCCGCCGTACCCGGAATCGCCGTCGATGACCTCGTCTTCCCCGATGCCGGCCATCATTGCCGCCGTCGATTCAGACCACCATAGGTCACGCCGTCAAGCCCTGCGTACTCCTGGTGAGTCGCTGATGCTCATGGCGCTCTCGCTTTGCTCGATTCAACGCCGTAGCTCCACCGCGTCGGTTAAACTGTGAGTTCTGCCGCTCGAACCCGCCGCCGGCCAAGCTCCGGCAACCATTTGGTGGCGGCGCCACCACTAGTTGGTTCGCCTCGGAGAGCACTCTCCAACGCGCCCCTGCACGCCCCAGCGGGATCCCGGGAACGTCAGCGTCGTCCACGGCTAGCCGCCGGTGGTGGCCAGAGTTGCCACCTCGACGCCACCGTGGCAGCCAGCGTGGCACTGGCCCACATGTCAGTGTCCGTCGGTAGTTCTAGCCCGGGTGTATTTAGCAGATTTCACTTTAGTTTAAATTCAGAAAATTGCTGCAACTTTACCAAATTTAAAGAAAATTCGTTATAACTCAGAAAAATGTAAATAAGATATTAAAATGCTTAGAAAAGAAAACTCTATCCAATAAAAATATAAAATGAAATTTTTATTTTTAATAAAATTTTAATTATTTAATACTTGCTATTTAAGCCTTTAATTTTAATTGTAAATACAATAAAAAATTCAGAAATTAAGAAAACATTGATAAAATAAATAAAACCAGAAAGAAAATAAAGAAAACATGAAAACTCATTTTCTTTATTTGTTATCTTATTCATTTTCTATTAAATGGAAATTTAAACCCTAATTAATAATTACCCTAATTAGTAAATTAATTAAAAATAATAAAAAGGCAAATTGAATATTATTTTTATTTCAAACTCATTAATAACTTCAACTTGATAATGAAGTTATTAATCCAAGAATTATAGGGTAATTAGGAAACCCTAGTTCCATTATAAAACAAAGTGATAAACCCAGATTTCATGTGGGATCCTAAAACCCTACTGTCATTTAGAACCTAGCTCCACTATTTCATTTGAAACCTAATTTACTTCTAAAAACCTAAACCCTAGATCCTCACATGTAATCATGGTGTTTTATTTTCATACATAGAATCAAAATAGCAATTAAATACTTGCCATGCCACATAAAATTGTAGGAGCCCTATTATCAATAATTTAGTAGTCCATGTAGGCATACCTAACAAACCTAATTGATCAAATAAGGGCAACCAAATGCAAACCCTAGCTCCTATCCTTAGAGATATCAATCTTAATTAACCATGTTTAGCATCACACCATTATGATGAATCCTAATAGCAACCATGCCCATTATCATGCACCACCTAACCATACTCCACTAAACCCCATTAGTGTAAGATAATCATCAAACATCCTATTTAGGAAACCACTATTCCTTACTTAGTGAATCAAATAGCAAACCCTAGACAACCTCAATCTTAATTGTAATACTTCTTATTCCTCAAGAAGTATGTTCTTCAAAAGTTATTCTTTTAAAGAAAATAAAGAATAGTCATCAACCTGGCCTAATAAGACTTATAAACCCTAACTACCTATCACCAATAAGATATACCACCTTGATAGCAACCATTGATAATTAAGATGCTTATGCTTAACTAAAACCATACAAGCCCTAGTGGTTGATGAATCCAACTTTGTTGTGATCCATCCCATCCTTACTCCAGAAACTAGATGAAACCATAGTCAACCATAGAACCCCACCAATCTAATTATCATACTTGTTCTTTATTCAAGAACATGTTCTTCAAAAGTTATTCTTTTGAAATATATAATAAGTAATCATTAACCATGCATTATAGGACTTAAAAATTGACAACTGCTCTTTACTTATTATACAACTACTATTCCTGGTTGTGTATGATTGTTACTATACATTTCACCACTTTCTTATGATTCTAAAAACAACACAACTCTGAACAAGAACCTTGTTTGTGAATCACTCTGAAAGTACAACACACCCAAAACTAATCATTTCAACTCACTAATCCTAAATCATCGGGGTTAGATCACGCTTAGAACGATTGCATCTCATTCTTATGCATTATTGCATCCTTGCCAATCTTTTAAACATCGTCCTTACCGGACGATGATGCTATTTCAGAATTTGGAGTTATTGCGTATCGAAGACCTTGGTTGCATAATCTTGCAGTCAAGAAAGGCAAGTTCATCACTTGCTCATGTCATTTGAATATCTTTATCAAATTACTTGCAAAGTACTATGATTATCACTATTGCATAAAAAACCAAAACCACTACTTTCACAACTATGAATATGACTATGTGGTGGGCAATGGAACCATGGATTGTGTTGATATGGTGGAGGTTCCATTGCAAGGGTTTATATCCATCTAGGATTAAACAACAAATGTCGTCCCAGTGATTCTTGTGCCGTAATACCCGTGTTAACCATAAGATCCGGAGTGGGACAGAGTAGTCAAAAGTGTTTCCACCTCTCGTTCATCAACGGATGCGCTTTACCGTAGACACTTGTATCTGTCAGGGCAAGCGGTTGGCTGGGGAAGCCTTAAGTCCCCACAGCATAGTCCGTAGACACTTGTCGCTCGAAGAACAAGCGGTTGGCTGGGGAAGCCTTAAGTCCCCACGGTATTGCGGTCTATGATGGGTTGCAGCTACCGGCGAAGGAGTTTGGTTCGATCCCAAACTGTCGTCGTGGTTGGGGTCCACCCGTGAGTGGGAATAATGGGACCGGCGAGGACCCAGGGTCGGGGCATGCAACAAAGGGTGGGTGTTCGAGGTAGCGGAGGAACATCATTGGCTAGACCTTATACCGGGCCTCACACCATAGGATGTGTGGACAAGCCTGCAGCTTGGTTGGCACCAAGGTTAAGATCTCTTATGGGTAAAGCAACACACCTCTGCAGAGTGTAAAGAACCGTGACCTGTCACTCCCTGTTCCGGGATATGGAACTGCGAACGCGGCCGGAAAGGAGCTCCATGAAGTTCTAGTAAACCGGTGAAGGCTGACGGACATAGTTCTTCCGAATAAAAGCAACCTTTTGAAGAAATGGTTATGAAAACTTGCATTGGTATTAGACTTTCCGGTCTAATGCTGTAGCTAGTGCATTAAACACCTCTTTCCTATAATGAACTTGTTGAGTACGCTCGTACTCATCCCACTCTTAAATCCCCTGCTTAGATATGGAGGCATCGAAGGAGGATCTACAGTGCAACTCGAAGGCCGAGGAGTCAACAACTACTTCAAGAGACATGACCCTGTCAGAGGAGTCAGCTACCACATCCAACAAGGAGAAAACCTAGTTTAGCCATTGAATGGGACTAGCTTCCTAAACCTAGCTCCTACTTAGCTAGAATATATTCATAGCCTCTATAGCTAGTCAAATACTCTACAAATAGAGTTCGTGATAGGATTAGACTACGAGTCGTTCTTCTGGAGTTTATGTGCAGATTTACCTCATTGTAAAGTAGGAGGTTGTGATGATCTTATGTAACAGAGTCAATGTTGTAATTCTATAGACATGCCTTGGACCCGCATATGTTTCTGTTGTACCACTCTGAGCGATATAATACTCGTGGAACGGTGTTTCATTGGTGTTATATCAGACTTGCATACTACACCATGCAGTGGTATGCCGGGTCACCACATTTACCCTCTAAACCGCTCTATCACTCGCAATCGTCTGCAACACACCGCCGGCATAAATCATGGCGCCGTCGACTGGAGCCATCCTGGCGTCCATGAGGTGGTCGTGGAGATGCGCTCGGTTATTCTGAGCATCCGTGCGAGAGTAATGGGTCCGGGGTGATCTCAGCCGGGAGGATTTCATCGATTTCATTCACAGAAGCTTACCGGAATCCGCGACCATGAGCTCATCTCCGGCCATCCCCTTCGTCTCCGATCACTTCCATCAAACCAGGGTGAGTGTGCGCTTCTTAAAACCATCTATGCTCGTCTTAGGAACCACGGTAGAGCGAGTTAGGAATCTCGCCGGAATGCGCCGCCGCGGACATATTCTCCGGCGATGCTCCGGTGATTATTTCAGAGAGGCTCAACCATAATCTTGTTCGCCATGCTGTGGGGGTTCGAACACAACCACTGGCGCATCTCCGGCGGTCTTAATTTGGCGGCGCGGTCATTTTCTGGCCGTCGGCGTCAAGCCGCTGGCGAGACCGACGTGGCCAGTGGGTTCCCCACGAGGCCTTTGACCAGTGTTTGCCCATGTGGCATCTGACCTGGCCTTGTCCCCACATGTCTGTGACTTGGGGTAAAACCCAAACCGGTACAAACTGTGTTTCTCTTTAAATTTCAATTCCAGAAAAATGCTGTAACTTAGCAAAAATAAATAAAATTCATTGTAACTCAGAAAATTACAAATAAGATATCAAAATTCTTATAAAAGTAAAATCTATCCAACAAAAATATAATATGAAATTTTTATTTTTAATAAAAATTTAATTATTTAACCTTACTATTTAAGCCTTTTCTTTTATCCTAAATGCAATTAAAATTTAGAAATTAGGATAACTTCCTAAAATAAATAAAAACCAATAAATAAAATAAATAAAACATTAAAACTAATTTTCTTTATTTGTTATTTTGTTAAATCCTTATTAGAAGGATTTAAAACTAATTAATAATTATCTTAATTATTAATTCATTAAAAATAAGAAAAGGTCAAATCCAATATTATTTTTATTTAAAAGTTATTAATAACTTCAAATTGATAATGAAGTTATTAACCTAAGAACTAAATAGTAATCATGAAACCCTAGTTCCATTTTAAATAACATTAGGGTTTCATAATTTCATGTGAACCCTAAGACCCTAATGCTATTAGGAACCCTAGCTCCATTATTACATATGAACCCTAAATTGCTTCTAACCTGAACCCTAGGTTATAGCTTGTGATCATGTTATTTCCTTTTGAATTATAGACCCACAATTAGCAACTAAGTACTTGTTCTTGTTCCCATAAAATCATAGAAGCCATAATACTTGTAAGTTGATATACCATGAACTCATCCTAATAAAACCTATATTATAATGTAGGGTCAACCAAGTGCAAATCCTAGTTATTATTACCAAAACCAGAATTCTTAATCATTCCTATTTAGCACCACGCCATTGTGATGAACTCCAACAACAACTATGCCAAATATTATGCAATACATATTGATGACCCACAAGTATAGGGGATCGCAGCAGTCTTCGCGGGTAGTATAACCCAATTTATTGATTCGACACAAGGGGAGACAAAGAACACTTGGAAGCCTTAACAGCGGAGTTGTCAATTCAGCTGCACCTGGAAACGGACTTGCTCGCAGGAGTTTATCGGTAGTAACAGCTTTTATAACGATAGCGGTAGTGAAATAACAACGAGCAGAGTAACGAGAGACAAGCAGTAGTGATTATAGTAAACAGCAGGATTAAAATACCGTAGGCACGGGGACGGATAACGGGCGTTGCATGGATGAGAGAAACTCATGTAACAATCATAGCAGGGCATTTGCGAGATAATAATAAAACGGTGTCCAAGTACAAAGCAATCAATAGGCATGTGTTCCAATTATAGTCGTACGTGCTCGCAATGAGAAACTTGCACAACATCTTTTGTCCTACCAGCCGGTGGCAGCAGGGCCTCAAGGGAATCTATCTGGATATTAAGGTACTCCTTTTAATAGAGTACCGGAGCAAAGCATTAACACTTCGTGAACACATGTGATCCTCACATCACTACCATCCCCTCCGGTTGTCCCGATTTCGTCACTTCGGGGCCATTGGTTCCGGACAACGACATGTGTATACAACTTGCGGGTAAGACCATAAACAATGAATATCATGATGAAATAATAACATGTTCAGATCTGAGATCATGGCACTCGGGCCCTAGTGACAAGCATTAAGCATAACAAGTTGCAACAATATCATCAAAGTACCAATTACGGACACTAGGCACTATGCCCTAACAATCTTATGCTATTACATGACCAATCTCATCCAATCCCTACCATCCCCTTCGGCCTACAGCGGGGGAATTACTCACACATGGATGGGGGAAACATGGCTGGTTGATGGGGAGGCGTTGGTGATGATGATGGCGATGATCTCCTCCAATTCCCCGTCCCGGCGGAGTGCCAGAACGGAGATTTCTGGCTCCCGCGATGGAGTTTCGTGATGTGGCGGCGTTCTGGAGGCTTTCTAGCGACTTCGACTTCTCCCCGTGCGTTTTTAGGTCGAAGGCAGTATATAGTCCGAAGGAGGGCGTCGGAGGCCGACCGAGGGGGCCACACCACATGGCCGCGCGGGCCCCCCTAGGCCGCGCCGCCCTATGGTGTGGGGCCCTCGGGCCTCCACCTTATTTGTCCTTCTGGCTCCGTCAGTATTCTGGGAAAATAGGGCCTTCTGCATAAATTCCGAGGATTTTCCTGAAAGTTGGATTTCTGCACAAAAACGAGACACCAGAGCAGTTCTGCTGAAAACAGCGTTAGTCCGTGTTAGTTGCATCCAAAATACACAAATTAGAGGCAAAACAATAGCAAAAGTGTTCGGGAAAGTAGATACGTTTTGGATGTATCAACTCCCCCCAAGCTTAGCTTATTGCTTGTCCTCAAGCAATTCAGTTAACAACTGAGCGATAAAAGAACTTTCACGAACACATTTGCTCATATGATGTATATATTCTCATGCTATGGCTAATACTCAAGCAGTTCATAATGAGATGCATACAAATAAGATCATCTAACAGCTATGTCAATCATGGAGAGGTACCAACAATTAATAATAAGCATCATGAATCATGTATATAAGCAGGATTGCAATGTTCATAAGAGAGTATGATAAAGTGGTATCTCGCTTGCCCGTATTTGATCGGCAAAACATAAATGCCCAGTGCACCTCTAGAGTTCATAGAAAGACTAGAAGTAGTGATTGTCAAAGATAAAAGCATCAAAGTTATACCACAATCAATCATATTTTGAGACAAGCATATTATACTAAGAATGACAGTTGTGCTCTCAAGATAGTGCTCAAAGAAAGAATGGAGACACAACATAAAAGTAAAAGATTGACCCTTCACAGAGGGAAGCAGGGATTAACATGCGCTAGAGCTTTTTTTATAAAAAAAACAGGAGTAAAATTATTTTGAGAGGTGTTTGTTGTTGTCAACGAATGGTAATGGGTACACTAACTACCTCGCCAACCGGACTTTCAAGAGCGGCTCCCATGAATTATTTGCATGTTTATGTGGCACTCCTTCCAACCTTTCTTACACAAACCATGGCTAACCGAATCCTCGGGTGCCTGCCAACAATCTCATACCATGAAGGAGTGCCTTTTTATTTTAGTTTTATTATGATGACACTCCCCCCAACCTTTGCTTACACAAGCTATGGCTAACCGAATCCTTCGGGTGCCGTCCAACAATCACATACCATGGAGGAGTGTCTATTTAGATTAATTAATTCGGGACTGGGAATCCCATTGCCGACTCTTTTTGCAAAATTATTGGATAAGCGGATGTGCCACTAGTCCATATGAGAGTCCGTCAAAAGTAAATGACAAGGTTGAAAGCTAAACACCACATACTTCCTCATGAGCTATGAAACATTAACACAAGTTGAGAAACATTTTGAAGGTTTTAAAGGTAGCGCATGAGAATTTACTTGGAATGGTTTGAAATGCCATGCATAGGTATTTATGGTGGACGCTTTGGAACAACTTGGTTTTCAGGTGTTTGGAAGCACGAGCAGCGTTCCCGCTCAGTACAAGTGAAGGCTAGCAAAAGACTAGGGAGCGACAAATCAAGAGAGCAGTAACTGTCATAATCATGCTTGCGGCAAAATAAATTAACAGAGGCATAAAAGTGATACATGAACTCTGAAACAATATAAATCATCGAGGCTCAATTGACTTTTGTTCAGTCATATGCATGCGTGAGCATGTGCCAAGTCGATATAAATGAATTATTCAGAGGAGGATACCATAATGCCATACTTACTTATGAATAAAACAATGCAAGCAAACATCCATGACATGCTACTCATATTAATAAATTGGAGCTAAACATGAGAGATCATGAACTACTAGACTTTCTCAAATAACATATACCTCACATGAACCAACTAAGCATGCTCACATGGATGAGTATATGTACAAAAATGAAAACAAATAGAGTTCATACCAGCCTCTCACCACAATCCAATTGTCGTAGATCGTCATTATTGCCTTTCACTTGTGTAGCTTGGATAATATGAAATGAAAACCACGCTCCAGCCACCGAAGACCATTGAACTCAAGATGAACTTTACAAACCAAAGAAGAACAACAAATATTTTTGGTGTTTTTGAATTGGAAGCAAGAACAAAAGGAAACAAGCGAACAAAGCAAAATCTTTTTGGGTTTTCTTATAGCAAACTAGCAATAGCAAATAAAGCGAAACAAATGCAAGAAACCAAAGCAAACAAATGGTGAAGAGAAACAACAGAAATATTTTTGGTCTTTTTGTGTTTTGAGAAAGAAACAAAGCGAAAACAAGAATTGGCAAACTAGAAGACTCACATAAACACAAAGCAGCAGAAATTCATCAAACTTGACAGCAGTACAGTACCCGATTTTTAATAAATTCTTCCACTGCTCAAATCGAAAAGTGTTCAACTAATGAAAGTTAGATAACAACCTGGGGACTATGCACAAAAATTGGCTTCGCAAAATACTATTCTGGTTATTTTTGAGAAATTTTTCGGTAACAGTCCAGAATTTGTTTTCAGGCAGCACTTCCCCAAATATCATCTCCCTCTCATTAGAAAACCACTCAAAACAACTAAACAAGTATATCCAAGTATCCAGCAACCATAATATGCAAAGAATGAGTGATGCCGGTATACCTCCCCCCAAGCTTAGGCTTTTGGCCTAAGTGGAGTTCAACCCCAACGAGGGTCGCTGTTCCTCGCCGGTGGATAATGCATGGCGTAATCATAGTAAGGTTCCTGTGCAGAAGAAAAGCGTGGAGGCTCCACATGCCCAACATGATGATGCGAGGAACTTGCTGCATCGGATGATGAGTCGAGGTGTTCCTCGGCCTCCTCCGTGTTGTCTCTTGCATGATGGCCTCCTCCCTCTATGTGTGCATTCGAGTGCACCTTCCGTGATCGACCAATCCTCCCCGGAACCAAGGTTAAATAGAACAAAGCGAGGCAATCTTACTAGTTTTTCAGTTTTCTTAGTTATTCTCCAAACTTTCTTATAAAATGTCATCTTGTAGAACAGGTTACCCAAATTAGATGAATCGAAACAAATTCATGTTTAATCATAGAGACTATGTCAAGTTTTTCTATGGAAAGTTGAATATCAAGATGATGAGGTTCTACATTATGCAAAGCTAGTAAACGAGAGGCGATGAGACCTCCACAAATTCCACCTTTCTCACGGTTAGTAGCAAGTCTATAAGCTATCAATGCCCCCAAATTATAACTCTTACTACCTTGCAGTGCAGCAGCTAGAAAAGCTAAATCTTGGATAGATAATTTACCTCCACTCTTTCTAGCAAGAACGCATTTAGTAACGAAATAAGCAAAGTAGCGGATAGCTGGGAGTTGAATGCTAGTAATTTTTCCACCATCCTCTGAGAAACTCCTTCCATGACAAATCATCTCGAAGAGGCTTAGGAGCTCTCGCGGCGATCCCCGTATCTTCTCGCATGATCCCCATTGTGGTACTCTAATTGCTGCACAAAAATCACTGAATGGCAAGTTGACAGCTTTATTATAAATCTTATATTGAACCATGGGGTTAGATCGCGACCAATTAAACTTAAAGTCCTGCACAACAGACATAGTCAATTTTGCATATTGGCTTGGTTCTCCATCAACAAAATCACTCAACCCTGCACGAGAAATTAGACTCTGAACATCTTCCAATATTCCTGCGCTTCTCATGAAATCTGCGCACGGGTAGTAGGAGGGGTATACTCCCTCTTCACGGTTCACTCTCATGACTTGTTGCACCTCCAATTCTTGTTGGTTTAGTTGATATCTATTCCACTCCATTTTCTGAAATTTTTAACCAACAATATAAAATTTGATTTGATGACATATAATTGAGGGAAACTACTATAGGAACTTGCTAGAGTACTAATCATGCATCAAAACTAGTTTATACAACTTAGAACAAGCATGCAAGCTCACTAAACATGTTACCTACAGCAGCAAAATATTCAAGATATACTCAACCAAACAAAATTCTACTTGGATGATCGGAGGAGTCACATACCGGAGAGCAAATGTGCCAAATTTCAGACAGAAATCTGGGCTGAGCAAAGAGATCGAAAAATCCCGAGCTCTTGAGCAAAAACGCGAGTGAGAGAAAGCTGGTGCGAGTTTTTTCGGGAGAGAGAAGATTCTGGGAGAAAGAGATGAAGTAGTGGGGCAAGGAGGAGCCCACACCACAGGGTGGCGCGCCCCCCTCCTTGGCCGCGCCGGCTAGTGGTGTGGCACCCTGGGGTGCCCCACAGGTCATCCTCTGGTGCTCCCAGGTGCCTCTTCGAAAAATAGGACCAACGGTATAAGTTTTGTGAATTTTTGAAAACTTTGAAAAATGCACATTTCTGGGTATTAAGTTTATTATTACTGGTCAGGAATTTTTTTAAAATCTCTAATTAACTAAGGAACTTTGCAAATCAAAAGTGCTACAGCAAATAAGACAAGTGGAGGAAGAAAGAGATGTTGTTTACGTCCTCTATGCATATAAAAAGCATTCATTAACAAGGTTGATCAAGTCTTGCCACCGAATAATTTTTACATAGCATATGAAGAAATAAACCTCAAATCAATCATGTTACCTTGAATTGTATCGATATGGATCCAATCATAAGATTTTGATAACCTTCTTTAGGCTCATATATAGGACAATCGATAGTTCCAACTTTGATAGTTCTCACATTAGAAATAGTATTGACTCCACATACTTTATCAATCTTCTTGGGGAAATAGACAGTATGCTCCTTATCATCAACATTGAAAGTAACCTTTCCTTTATTGCAATCAATAACAGCTCCTACGGTGTTAAGAAAAGGTCTCCCAAGAATAATAGACATATTATCATCTTCAGGCATTTCCAACACAACAAAATCAGTTAATATCAAGCAGTTAGTAGTAACTTGAACAGGAACATCCTCACATATACCAACAGGAATAGCAAGTAGATTTATCAGCCATTTGCAAAGATATATCAGTAGGTATCAACTTATCTAGATAAAGTCTCTTATAAAGAGAAAAAGGCATAACACTAACACCGGCTCCCAAGTCACATAGAGCAGTTTTAACATAATTATTCTTAATAGAACAAGGAATAGTAGGTATACCTGGGTCGCCCAACTTCTTCGGAACTTTGCCATTGAAAGAGTGATTAGCAAGCATAGTGGAAATTTCCTCATTAGGGATTTTCCTTTTGTTAGTAACAATATCTTTCATATACTTGGAATAAGGAGGCAATTTAATAGCATCAGTCAAAGGGATTTGCAAGAATAAAGGTTTCATCCAATCACAAAATTTATTATAGTGTTCTTCTTCCTTTGATTTTAGTTTCTTAGCAGGAAAAGGCATTTGCTTTTGCACCCAAGGTTCTCTTTCATTACCATGTTTCTTAGCAATAAAATCTTCTTTAGTATACTTTTTATTTTTAGCATGCTTTTCAGGTTCATCTTCTACCTCTTCTTTATCAGAAGCATCATTCTTATCATCATCATTATCATTATCATGTTCATTACCACTTTCATTTTCAGCATCGGAAATAGAAATACTATTAGGATCATTAACAGGTTCAGAGGATTCTACAACATTTTTATGTTTCTTCTTCTTTTTCTTCTTAGAAGGAGCACTAGGTTCAATGCGTTGAGAATCTTGTTCAATTCTTTTGGGATGCCCTTCAGGATATAGAGGATCCTGGGTAGAGACACCACCTCTAGTTGTTACTTCATAAGCATGTTTCTCTTTAGAATTATTTTTAGCAAGTCACTTTGCACTTTAGTGAGTTGATCAATTTGAGTTTGAATCATTTGAAAATGTTTAACAAGCATCTTAACATCATTGGAGGTTATCTCCACAATATCATACAAATTGCTAATAGCTTGAGAATTTTCCATTAGATGATTCTCTACTCTCATATTAAAATTTTCTTGCTTAACAATATAATTATCAAACTCATCTAAGCATTGCGCAGGAGGTTTTGAATACTGGAATATCTTCCCTAGTAAAGCGTTGAAGGGAGTTTACCTCAATCATGGGTGAAGGGGGAATCATCTCACATATATCTTCTATAGGAGGTAGATTCTTCACATCTTCGGATTTAATACCTTTCTCCTTGAGAGACTTCTTAGCTTCCCGCATATCATCATCATTCAATTCAATTAAACCCCTCTTCTTCAATATTGGCGTTGGAGTTGGTTCAGGTGTATCCCAATCATCATGATTCCGGCTTATTGTAGCCAATAAATCTTCAGCTTTGTCTGGAGTCCTTTTCTTGAAAACACAACCAGCACAACTATCCAAATATGCTCTAGATTCAATGGTTAGTCCACTATAAAATATATCAAGTAGATCATTCTTTTCTAAATCATGTCAAGGTCGAGCTCTGATAAGAGAACAAAATCTTGCCCATGCCTCAGGAAATTTCTCCTCATCTCCCTGATCAAATCTGTAAATTCTCTGTAAAGCAGCATGTTGAGCACTAGTAGGAAAGTATTTTCGAAAGAAAACATCACGCAAATCAGTTGGACTTTTAATAGAACCAGGAGGCAAATTATTATACCAAGTTTTAGCATCATCCTTTAATGAGAAAGGAAAATTTTTAATGACAAAGTAAGTACGCATCTTGACATCATCAGAAAACAAGCTACTCATAGAAGAAAGTTCATTCATGTGTTCTACAGCACTTTCTTTTTCAGTACCACAAAAGGGTGCTTTCTCTACAATAGCTACATGAGATAGATCAAGAGGAAAATCATAATCTTTATCCTTAATGCATATAGGAGATGTGGCAAATTCAGGATTAGGATACAGCTTATGTCTAACAGTATATTGTGTGAGAAACTGTTTAATGTTTCTTGCATCAGTAGCATTGCATCTATTAATAAAATCATCATTAAACTCTACATAATCTTCATCAGGACCATCACTAGAATAATCAAGTTCAGGTGAATTAACAGGTGTAGTGGCATTTTCATTAGGAGTTTCAGCATTTTCAATTTGTCTAGACCTAGCAATTGTAGCATCTAGAAAGGATCCCAACGAACCACTATCATCAAGCACAGCAGAAACATTATCAATATTATGAGAATTTTCAGATTCAGCAGAAGTACCACCAAGCGAAGCTTGCGGCAGTGAAACAAGTTGACTTATCACAGATGGTGAATCAAGTGTAGCAGAGGTACTCAGAGTTGTACCTTTTCTTGTAGTGGATGGTAATATGGCGACTTTAGAATCGCGAGCTTTACCCATGATGGAGAATTTGCAGCGAACAATATCAATCCAAGTGAACTTCCAAATAAAGCTATGCTCCCCGGCAATGGTGCCAGAAAATAGTCTTGATGACCCACAAGTATAGGGGATCGCAGCAGTCTTCGCGGGTAGTATAACCCAATTTATTGATTCGACACAAGGGGAGACAAAGAACACTTGGAAGCCTTAACAGCGGAGTTGTCAATTCAGCTGCACCTAGAAACAGACTTGCTCGCAAGAGTTTATCAGTAGTAACAGTTTTATAACAGTAGCAGTAGTGAAATAACAGCAGCAGAGTAACAGAGACAGCAGTAGTGATTATAGTAAACAGCAGGATTAAAATACTGTAGGCACGGGGACGGATAACAGTGCGTTGCATGGATGAGAGAAACTCATGTAACAATCATAGCGAGGGCATTTGCAGATAATAATAAAATGGTGTCCAAGTACAAAGCAATCAATAGGCATGTGTTCCAATTATAGTCGTACGTGCTCGCAATGAGAAACTTGCACAACATCTTTTGTCCTACCAGCCGGTGGCAGCCGGGCCTCAAGGGAATCTACTGGATATTAAGGTACTCCTTTTAATAGAGTACCGGAGCAAAGCATTAACACTTCATGAACACATGTGATCCTCACATCACTACCATCCCCTCCGGTTGTCCCGATTTCTGTCACCTCGGGGCCATTTGTTCCGGACAGCGACATGTGTATACAACTTGCAGGTAAGACCATAAACAATGAATATCATGATGAAATAATAACATGTTCAGATCTGAGATCATGGCACTCGGGCCCTAGTGACAAGCATTAAGCATAACAAGTTGCAACAATATCATCAAAGTACCAATTACGGACACTAGGAACTATGCCCTAACAATCTTATGCTATTACATGACCAATCTCATCCAATCCCTACCATCCCCTTCGGCCTACAGCGGGGGAATTACTCACACATGGATGGGGGAAACATGGCTGGTTGATGGAGAGGCGTCGGTGATGATGATGGTGATGATCTCCTCCAATTCCCCGTCCCGGCGGAGTGCCAGAACGGAGACTTCTGGCTCCCGCGACGGAGTTTCGCGATGTGGCGGCGTTCTGGAGGCTTTCTGGCGACTTCGACTTCTCCCCGTGCGTTTTTAGGTCGAAGGCAATATATAGTCCGAAGGACGGCGTCGGAGGCCGACCGAGGGGGCCACACCACATGGCAGCGCGGCCCCTATGGTGTGGGGCCCTCGGGCCTCCACCTTATTTGTCCTTCTGGCTCTGTCAGTATTCTGGGAAAATAGGGCCTTCTGCATAAATTCCGAGGATTTTCCTGAAAGTTGGATTTCTGCACAAAAACGAGACACCGGAGCAGTTCTGCTGAAAACAGCGTTAGTCCGTGTTAGTTGCATCCAAAATACACAAATTAGAGGCAAAACAATAGCAAAAGTGTTCGGGAAAGTAGATACGTTTTGGACGTATCACATATCCATACTCCATTAAACCCTACAAATGCTAAAGAATTAGGAAATATCCTATTTAGGAACCAATCATTCTTTACTTAGTGAATTCAAAAGTAAAACCTAGACAACTTCAACCTTAATTGTGATACTTCTTCTTACTTAAGTAATATTTTCTTTAAAAGTTATTCTTTTGAAGTAAATAAAGAATAATCATCAACCCTACTTATAAGGATCTATAAACCCTCACTAGCTATCACCAGCAAAAGGAATCAAGCTTAATAGCAACCATGTATAAATAATTGCTTAGAATGCCTAAGCTTAACTCAACCTTCACTACAAGAAAAGTTGCCATGGCCGACGAAGTTGAAGTCGCGCCGTGGTTGCTGGTGTACCATGGCCGACGATTTTGGGTCTGTCTGTTGTGCATGTAAAAACGTTTTTTTTCTCGTTTTTGAGGCCACCTAGCCCGACGAAACAGGCCAAAACGTTGCGTATGGTGGCCCGGGACGTGGTGCATCTCGAATTCTCGAGTTCGCCGGCTGAGTCAACGCAAATCCGCACCGCCGAGGGATTTAGGGCCCAGATGGCAGCCTCTCTGCCATTGTTTTTTCTCGATCGTGCCATCTCGTTCAATGCTCTCCGATCAAGCCGTTTACGATGCAGGATCATGGGTCCCGCATGTCATCCTCTATGAACCAAAATTCTTTCTATTCTTGGATTTTTTTGACCCTCTGATTTCTGGCTACTTCCTTTTTCTTTTGATCCCTTTCCGCCTTGGAAACGTTGAGACCGCTGCTGCTAAATGGGACCCGCATGTCATCCTCTATGTACTATAAAACTTTCTTTTCTTGGATTTTTTTGGCACCTCGTATTTGGTCACTTACCTTTTTCTTTCGATCCCCTGCCGCCTCTCAAACGGTGATACCGCTGTTGCTAAATGGGACCTGCATGTCATCCTCTATGTACTATAAAACTTTCTTTTCTTGGATTTTTTTGGCACCTCATATTTGGTCACTTACCTTTTTCTTTCGATCCCCTGCTGCCTCTCAAACGTTGAGACCGCTGCTGCTAAATGGGACCCGCATGTCATCCTCTATGTACTCTAAAACATTCTTTTCTTGGATTTTTTGGCACCTCATATTTGGTCACATGCCTTTTTACTTTCGATCCCCCGCCGCTTCTCAAACGGTGATACCGCTGCTGCTAATTGGGACCCGCATGTCATCCTCTATGTACAATTAAGTTTCTTTTCTTGAATTATTTTTGGCTCCTGATATTTGGTCACTTGCCTTTTTCTTTCGATCTCGTACCACGTTTGAAACGTTGAGGAACCTGCAGGCTCATGGGACCCGCATGTCATCCTCTATGTACTATAAAAGTTAATTTTCTTGGTTTTTTTTCACCCTCTGATTTTTGGCTATTTCCTTTTTCTTTTGATCCCCTGCCACCTTTGAAACGTTGAGGACTCTGCTGGCTCATAGGTCCCACATGTCAGCCTCTATGTACAATCAAGTTTCTTTTCTTGAATTATTTTTGGATCATGATATTTGGTCACTTGCCTTTTTCTTTCGATCTCATGCCACGTTTTAAACGTTGAGGAACCTGCTGGCTCATGGGACCCGCATGTCATCCTCTATATCCATCAACTTTCTTTTCTTGGATTTTTTTTGACCCCCTAATTTCTGGCTACTTTCTTTTTCTTTTGATCTCAAGTCGCATTTGAAACATTGGGACCGCTGCTGCAAAATGGGACCCGCATGTCATCCTGTATGTACAATAAAAGTTTATTTTCTTGGATTATTTTCCACCCTCTGATTTTTGGTCACTTGCCTTTTTCTTTCGATCTCATGCTGCCTTTGAAAACGTTGAGGAACCTGCTGGCTCATGGGTCCCGCATGTCATCCTCTACGAACAATAAAAGTTTCCTTTCTTGGATTTTTTTTCTTTTGATCCCCTGCCGCCTTGGAAACGTTGAGTAAGCTGCTGACTCATGGGACCCGCATGTCATCCTCTATGTACAATCAACTTTCTTTTTCTTTTGATCTCAAGCCGCATTTGAAACGTTGAGACCGCTGCTGCTAAATGGGACCCGCATGGCATCCTCTATGTACAATAAAGTTTCATTTCTTGGATTATCTTTGGCTCCTGATATTTTGTCACGTGCCTTTTTTTTCGATCTCATGCCGCCTTTGAAACGTTGACTAAGCTGCTGGCTCATGGGTCCCGCAGGTCATCCTCTACAAATAATAAAAGTTTCCTTTCTTGGAGTTATTTTTTGACCCCTAATTTTTGGCTATTTGCCTTTTTCTTTTGATCCCCTGCCCCTTTGAAACGATGAGGACGTTGTTGGCAGGTCGGTCCCACATGTCATCCTCTATGAACAATAAAAGTTTCCTTTGGTGGATTTATTTTTGACCCCTAATTAATTTTTGGTTATTTCCTTTTTTATCTTTTGATCCCCTGCCGCCTTGGAATCGTTGAGGATGCTGCTGCCTCATGGGTCCCGCATGTCATCCTCTCAGAACGGTAAATATTTATTTACTTGGATTTTGTTTACCAACTGATTTTTGTCTTATTTTTCCTTTCGATCTCCTGCCGCCTTTAAAACGTTGTCGAGAGGCTGCTGGCTCATGGGTCCCACATGTCAGCCTCTATAAACAATAAACGTTGAGGATGCTGCCTCATGGGTCCCGCATGCCATCCTCTCAGAACGATAAATGTTTTCTTTTCTTCGATTTTTTTACCAACTGATTTTTGTTTTTTTTTCATCCCCTGCCGCCTTTAAAACGTTGACGATGCTCCTGGCTCATGGGTCCCCGATGTCAGCCTCCCCGTACAAGAAACATGTGATATCTTGATTATTTTGCAGACAATAAACATTGTATTTCGCTCTGTGCTATTGCAAACGGATAAATTAAATATTTATTTTTACATAAACAAACTTATATGTTGAATCTCCTTGTTTTGTGTTTTTGCGAAGCATAGGACTTTCCTGTTTTTTTAGGTAAATCCAAACTTTCCTGTTTTGGAGTGGGCTGAAATTGTACGAGTCAAAAGGCCCGACGGGATAGTTCGAAGGCCCAGATGTCCAGATGCAGCCCAATTTAAATCTTTCTTTTCTTGGATTTTTTTCACCCCCCTGATTTCTGGCTACTTCATTTTTCTTTTGGTCCTATGCCGCCTTGGAAACGTTGAGACCGCTGCTGCAAAATGGGACCCGCATGTCATCCTCTATGTACAATAAAATTTCTTTTCTTGGAATATTTTTTGCTCCTGATATTTGGTCACTTGCCTTTTTCTTTCAATCTCATGCCGAGTTTGAAACGTTGAGGAACCTGCTGGCTCATGGGTCCCGCATGTCATCCTCTATGAACAATAAAAGTTTCCTTTGTTGGATTTATTTTTTACCCCTAATTTCTGGCTATTTGCCTTTTTCTTTTGATCCCCTGCCCCCTTTGAAACGATGACGACGCAGCTGGCAGGTCGGTCCCACATGTCATCCTCCATGAACAATAAAGGTTTCCTTTGATAGATTTATTTTTGACCCTAATTAATTTCTGGCTATTTCCTTTTTTTATTTTGATCCCCTGCCGCCTTGGAATAGTTGAGGATGTTGCTGCCTCATGGGTCCCGCATGTCATCCTCTCAGAAAGGTAAATGTTTCATTTCTTGGATTTTGTTTACCAACTGATTTTTGGCTTATTTTTTTTGTTTCGATCTCCTGCCGCCTTTAAAACGTTGATGACGCTGCTGGCTCATGGGTCCCCAATGTCAGCCTCCCCGTACTGCAAAATCCTCTTTCTGCAAAGGTTGTATTTCTAGCTAGATAGCTAAGGTGGATTCGAATCTGCCGTGGTTCAGGCAGCTTAGGTAAGCCTTCTTGCACTGATTAATGGAACTAGTGTATAGCAAGGTCAAGACATGTGGCTCGGTGTAATGAATCTATTTGAATCATGTTGTGTATTCAATCTGATAGTTCTCTAACAGGTCAGCCAAAATAGAAATTAAGATTTTTTTCTAAAACAAAAATGCAAATTAAGATGAACACAAACATTAGTTATCATAATAGCTGATCATACATACATACTTTCTAAGAGCAAAAGCTTGCCAGAGTTTTACCACCCATACAATTAATTAGGAGTTCAGATAAGATAACCTTATATAAGTATAACTACAAATGCATTTGCTAAGGGCTCATGGGACAACAGAACTAGACAACCGCAAACTTTATGACTAGCATGTCACAGTGGCATCAAAAGATCTTGACCTTCAACTTTGATCCAATGCGAAGTTTGGCACCGCCAATGAACTTTTTCCACCTGGAAGTAACAGCCAAGCGGCCATCTGTGGGACTGACGGAGTACCGTCCCTCCACGGTGAGACCTTCACTCTCCATGACGAGGGAAATCTTGCCCCTTCGGCCAGCATTGAGATCCTTGGAGATACTTTTAGGCAATTTCTGATTCAAAGCAAGAGATACCACCAAAAATTAGTCAATGGCACCAATGCACTAAAGACTGAACCATGTGAGACTTTGAGCAGAGAAGACATCAAGATAAGAGCAGTTATGCTGTCATATACCCACGAACATAGCCTTCAGATGCGTCCTGGTCACCACACGGGTGGCCACAGCAATGAGCTGAGACCTCGGTGATCTGGCTGGGGCAGGTGCAGGAGCAAGGGCTGGTACACGAGCTGGTGCTGATGCAGGAGACTGATGGGCAGGTGCAATAAACGGTGCCTCTAGAGGAACCGGTGCTGATGCAGGAGACTGTTGGGCAGGTGTAGTAAATGGTGCAGCTAGAGGAACCAGTGCTGATGCAGGAGCCTGCTCGGGCAGGTGTAGTATATGGGGCCTCTACAGGAACCAATGCCGATGTAGGGGCTGCTGGGTAGATGCAGCAAACGGAGCCGGTACAGGGAACCGGTGCTGATGCAGGAGAGTGGGAAGCCGGTGCCGGTGCTGGTGTGGGTGCCCTTTGTGACATCCGCTCCTGTTCCATCAGGGGATCTGCAGCTTTGATCATGTTAAACCCAGCAAGCTAGAACAGAGGGAATGGTTTAGAACAACTGCTCAGAATGCAGTAATCAAAGGATGAGTACAAAAAAGTTACATATTATATATTTGGAAGTGTCTCCAACTGCGTAAGCGATTACGTATATCCGCCCGTTTGAGTTTCGATCCTCAGCTCGTCGCCCTTCTTCGGACCGTAGTCAAAAGCAAACTTTCTCCAATCATGTCCATACAAATATGTGATGGCTCTGTGTCTTGTAGACATACACCTCATAGACCGTGTAGGTGTTCATCAATTTGCCATTTCCATGCATAGTGAAAGACCCTTCATGCGGACACATCTGGTTAATCATTGGACGAAGTTCACAAGGTACAATCTGCAGGTGAAAATTGATACTAATGTAAGAAGCGAGGAAGACTAAAAACAAGACTTTACTATATGCCAATTCATGCTAAACCACTGAGAATACATACCGTAACTCTGTGAAGGAGTTATTAGAAAGGTAGATAGAGCCATAGGAGGTGTTATATGCTGGGTATGTACATGGGCCCGCCATATTCCCGCAAGCTCGGCATCGGGATGGTGAAGGAAACATGGGAGGTACTACTGGTGCGTAGCGCTGAATGTAAGTGGAAGAATTAGGTTGTGTAAAGTGCATAGTTCAGAGCAATGCAAATGTTGACAAGCGAGTGCATAACACTATGTTACAAACCGAACAGTCAAAATTTAGTGTATGATGAATATAAGCATGCTAATTTGGCGTTTCCGAATTCCAAAAAGCATTAGACAGAGCCGGTGATAATATCAGACATAAATCATGGCATGTATATGTGGCTTAAGAAAATATACCCGAACCCTTGGATGGTTACGGCCCGGCTAGTCCTTGGACTTGAGCTTATATAAGCATCCAGAAGGTGGGGCCGACAGTAACTTGGTGGCAGCCTCTGCAGATGCCTCATCAGCAGCAGTTGCAATCCTTTTGACCAATGAAGGCTTAGAGGTTTCAGTCTGCATATGAAAATTGAAGAGCAACAGACATCAGCAGTGATATATAAAATGAATCTATGATACACTGATGCATATAGTGCTGGATGTAAGTGGAAGAATAGGGTTGTGTGTGTTTCTGAACTATTGGTAAGCATTAGACAAAGCCGACAATAAACATACAAATCAAATCATGTATGAGGATTAAGAAAATATACCTGCTTACTGAAAAGGATACCACCCAGCTGGCCCGTGGCCTTGTGCTTGAGGAGGTTTTCAGAAGATGGTGGCGGCACCATCGTCTTCACAGCAGCCTCATCAAGATCATTTTTTTCCATTTGAGTAGAGGTACAGAAGCTTCATCCTGCATATGAATAGCAACAGAACTCATCATTGATATTTAATAAATCTATGAGATAGACTGATGCAAGTAGTGCGGGATGTAAGTGGAAGAATAGGGTTGTGCATAGACAACAGTTGACAACAATGCAAATGATTACAAAAGAAGCCAACAGAACTCAACAGTTTATATACTGGATGAGACAGACTGAAAAGTGAAAAATTAGTGTATGATGATTGTAAGCAAACGCAGTGTTTCTGGACCTTTGCTAAGCATTAGGCAAAGCCAAGAGTAATTAAACAGTTAATAATAAAATCATGTATGTGGATGAAGAAAATATACCAGATTCATTAAAAGGTCACCACCCAGCTGGCCCATGGCCTTGTGCTTGTAGAGGTTTTCGGATGATGGTGCCGGCACCATCGTCCTCACAGCAGCCTCATCAGCCTCATTTTGCATCCACTTGAGTAAAGACGCAGCAGTTTCAGCCTGTATAAGAATGGGAACTTATCTCAGCAGTGATATTGAATGACTCTGAGACGGACCGATGCATATAGTGCTGGATGTAAGTGGAAGGGTATGGCTGTGTATGGACAACAGCTCACAATAATGCAAGGGTGTGTTCGGTTCTGAAACAGCGTGGAATGGAATGGAATGGTTCCATTTCAGAGGAATGGAATGGTTACATTTTTTTCGGTTGGGAAAAATGGAGTGCAGAACAGATCGAGGTTAAACTAATCATTTGTCTCAAAAATGTAATTAGCAATTGAAAATGACATTTTAATCTCAAAGTCGTAATTAACAACGCCTAATGGTGCTCTTTTAATCTAAAAATCGTAATTAACATCATTTTTTGTTGGGTTAGGGGAACTGGAGAGTAGATGAACATTACTGTATGATGATTGTAAACAAACGAATTTGGTGTTTCTAAAATTTTGGCTTCGAGATCTTATGGGCTTCAACTCTAGCCTACCCCAGCATGTTTGGGACTGAAAGGCTTGGTTGTTGTTGTTGTTGTTGTTGTAAACTTTTGGCAAGCATTAGAAAAAACTGACAATAAACAGACAAAAATCAAGGCATGTTTTGTGGATTAAGAAAATATACCATACTCATTAAAAGATCACCACCCAGCGGACGCGTGGCCCTGTGCTTGTAGAGGCATTTAGAAGATGGGGGCGGCATCAACATACTGGCAGCCTGATCAGCCGCAGTTTTGATCTTCCTTTTGAGTAAAGGCCCTAAAGTTTGAGTCTGCAGATGAATAGCAAAACAAAAGGCAGACCTCAGCAGTGATATTGAATTACTATATGAGATAGACTAATGCATATAGTGGATGCTCTTAGCTTTTTGCACCATGAAGACTAGCTATGGACAGACAAAAAAACTAGTTGACTCAGCTTTGTCTAGATACCTCCATCCCAAAGCTTAAGGCTTATTTATTTTTGAGAAATCAAAACAAGTAAAGTTTGACCAAAATTTTAGAACATTCTATCAACAAATATAATATTGTGTAGATACCGTAGGAAAATATATTTCATAACCTATTTAATGATATTAATTTTGTATTTTGCATGTTAATGATTTTTGGTAAAAGCTTAGTCAAAAATGGTATAGTTTGACTTTCTAAAAATAATATAAGCCCTAAGCTTTGGGATGGAGGTAGTAGTATCTAGAGCTAAAACACGTCTAGATACATCCGTATCTACAGATAGTTGAGTCAATTAATTTGGATCTGAGGGAGTATCGGATTCAGACTACATCATGGTAAGTTAGTTAAAAAAATTTACCCCTGGGCGGTCCCTGCCCAGCTCGGCAGTGGCATTTCGCTTCTTGTGCTGCAGATCTGGCCATGCTCCTGCAGCAGCTGGGTTGCTATCGTTCCCCATAGCCTCATCACGGAACCTGGAGGTACCAACCTGATACAGAGAATATAGATCATGGTGTCACAGAGGCTTTACGCACAAACAGCTGAAGACATGTGCTACTTTAAGCATTTTCCAGAACAGGAACAGATTGAGGATGCAGACAGACAGAGTGGATAAGCAAACAGAGTACCTGCTTTGCGGGGCTGGGGACGCAGCTCAGGCTCAGCCAACTGCCCACATGCGTGGTGGCCTTACGCTCCATTGCCCCCCACCACCACCACCACCGAGGTCTTCCCTTTCCTGTACAAGCTGACAAAAGATACATTGAGGATCAGCAAAAACTACAAAGGTTGCAAATGTCGACAAATAAAGGAAGAACACCCCAATCCAAGCAAAGGTAGCCCCCGCCCCCATCCCCATCAATCACTCCCAGCGCGAGGGTGACCAGAAAGACACCCCTTCGCCCAGAATAGGAAATTGATGCGCAAGATATCGAGGTGAGGAAAAAAGAACCGATCTCGAGAAAGGAAAGAACATTACTAGTACTACCTAATCCGCTTGGTCTTGATGCAACTTGCCCCTCCAAGCTGGATGCCTGGACGGTGGAGGCGAAAGGAGGGGATCGAGCTAGCGGCTTGCATCCGTCGGCTGTCGGCACTCGATCGAGAGAAACAAGGGGGGCTACATAAAGGGGAGGGGTAACATATTTTATTACACAGTGAACTTACTAATGTGACTAGTCATTACATGTCTCACTGAAACTGGGGCCCATAGTGTGGCACCCCAAATTCACTTGAACCTGCCCGCAGGACGCATTGGCGCGTCAAGAAAACCCCCAAATTGTAGCGGGGAAATGAAACATTTCACAAAAATTCGAAATTCAAGCACACTGCCACGCGCCAAGCACACGGGCTGTTCCTTCCTCTTCCTCGGTTCCTCCTCCCCTATCCGAAAAAACCCCAAATCCCAAGCTCAAACAACAAAAAAAAACCAAATCCCCTGGCCGCCGTGCATGTCCTCGTTAACCCGCCGGAGATCGTTCCCGGACGAGGCAGACTGATACGTCCAATTTGCATCACTATTATGTATCATAATTTGCTGTTATTCATTGATATATTTCATATTGGGACACAATACTTATGTTATTTCATCTATTTTGCATGTTTCATCATTATTGGAGGATCAAGCACCGGAGCCAGGATTCTGCGGGAAAAAGCACCGTCAGAATGCAATATTTCGGAAGATCAACTGTGGAAGGAAATTATACCAAAAATCCTATTTTTCAAGATGACGAAGGTAGCCAGAAGGAGGAGCCAGGAGGACCCAGGGTGGGCCCACACCCTAGGGCGGCGTGGCCCATGGCCTGGCCGCGCCGCCATGTGGTGTGGGGGGCCCACAGCCCCTTTCGCCTCCTTTTCTTCGCGAAATCCTTCGTCCCGAAAACCTAAGCCACAGAGGGTACCTCGCGAAGAGTTACAGCCGCCTGCGCGGGCGGAGAACACCAGAGAGAAAAGAGCTCTCCGGCGGGCAGGAATCCGCCGGGGAAATTCCCTCCGGGAGGGGGAAATCGACGCCATCGTCACCGTCATCGAGCTGGACATCATCTCCATCACCATCATCATCATCTCCACCATCATCACCGCTGGACACCGTCACCGCCGTAGCAATTTGGTTTTGATCTTGATTGTTTGATAGGCGAAACTCTCCCGGTATCGATCTCTACTTGTTGTTGATGCTATTGAGTGAAACCATTGAACCAAGTTTATGTTCAGATTGTTATTCATCATCATATCACCTCTGATCATGTTCCATATGATGTCTCGTGAGTAGTTCGTTTAGTTCTTGAGGACATGGGTGAAGTCTAAATGTTAGTAGTGAACTATGGTTGAGTAATATTCAATGGTATGATATTTAAGTTGTGGTGTTATTCTTCTAGTGGTGTCATGTGAACGTCGACTACATGACACTTCACCATTTATGGGCCTAGGGGGATGCATCTTGTATTCGTTTGCCAATTGCGGGGTTGCCGGAGTGACGAAACCTAAACCCCGTTGGTATATCGATGCAGGAGGGATCGCAGGATCTCGGAGTTTAAGGTCTGTGGTTAGATTTATTCTTAATTACTTTCTTGTAGTTGCGGATGCTTGCAAGGGGTATAATCACAAGTATGTATTAGTCCTAGGAAGGGCGGTACATTAGCATAGGTTCACCCACACAACACTTATCATAACAATGAAGATTATTTAGCCGTATGTAGCGAAAGCACTAGACTAAAATCCCGTGTGTCCTCGAGAACGTTTGGTCATTATAAGTAAACAAACCGGCTTGTCCTTTGTGCTAAAAAGGATTGGGCCACTCACTGCAATTGTTACTCTCGCACTTTACTTACTCGTACTTTATTCAACTGTTACATCAAAACCCCCTGAATACTTGTCTGTGAGCATTTACAGTGAATCCTTCATCGAAACTGCTTGTCAACACCTTCGCTCCTCGTTGGGATCGACATTCTTACTTATCGAAGATACTACGATACACCCCCTATACTTGTGGGTCATCAAGACTATTTTCTGGCGCCGTTGCCGGGGAGTGAAGCGCTATTGGTAAGTGGAATTGGTAAGGAAAACCTTTACTGTTGTGCTGATTTTATTTCTGCCTGCTGCTATAAGTTATTATGGAGAGATCGTCTCTTCAATTTTTATTTGGGAAATCTACTACTACTGCAACGGTAGTGGATGAGGCGCCAGGTGAGGAAGTAATACCATATAAAATACCTATGAAAATTATTGAACGTGTTATGGATAACCGCTATGAAGGGGATGGAACTGTCCATCCCGGTGATCATTTACTGTTTTTGCATGAATTATGCGGGTTATTCAAATGTGCAGGTATTGCTATGGATAAAGTGAGGAAGAAACTATTCTCTTTATCGCTGTCTGGTAAGGCGGCGCATTGGTATAAATTACTGGATAATGGGGATTCTCTTGAATGGAATGATATTGTGCCCCGGTTTTATTCTAAGTTCTATCCTCCAAGTGAAATTCATAAGGATCGGAATCGCATATATAATTTTTGGCCTCATGATGGAGAGAGTATTGCCCAAGCTTGGGGGAGATTGAAGTCTTTAATGCTCAAATGCCCCATTCATGAGCTTCCTGGTAATGTTATTATTGATAATTTCTATGCAAGACTTTCTTTTCAAGACAAGACCTTGCTGGATACTTCTTGTTCTGGATCATTTACACGCAACAAAGAAGAGTTTAAAAAGGACCTTCTTGATCGGATCCAAGAAAATACTGAAGGTTGGGAGAACGACAAGGATAGAGAATCAGGTATTATTTATGATTATAAATGCATTGAAGCTTTTATGGATACTGATAAATTTCGTAATATGAGTGCTACATATGGTCTTGATTCTCAAGTTGCTGTAAATATTTATAAAGCTTTTGCCTCTCATTATGAATTGCCAAAGAAGAATTTTGATAAGTATCATGAACCTTATAAAGATAAAATTGATTCATCTATTAATAAATGCGTTGTAGTTGAAACTGCTGATCATGTTATTCCTGAAGCTTATATTGAAAAAACTCCTTTCCCTGCTAAAATGAAGGAGTACTCTGTTATAAATAGTGCGGTTCATAAAAGTGAAAAGAAACCCGTAGAACCTGAAGAACAAATAAAAGTTGAACTCTGCTGTTGCAATAGTTAAAGATCTTGTGACTGAAAATGTGGAGGATGGTCATATTATTTTCTGTGAAGATGCTTCTAATATTGTTTCACATCCAAATAAACCCAAACAAGCTAGTGTTCCTATGCTATCTGTTAGAATTGGTGATCATTGCTATTATGGATTATGTGATATTGGTGCAAGTGTTAGTGCTATTCCTTATGAGCTTTACACGGAGATTATGCACGAAATTGATTCTTGTGAACTTGAAGATATTGATGTGGTTATTCAGCTGGCTAATAGAGAAACTATTTCTCCAATTGGTATTGTTCGAGATGTGGAAGTTTTATGCGGTAAGATTAAATACCCCGCTGACTTTTTGGTACTTGGTTCTGCTCGCTAGTGATTATTGTCCTATTATTTTCGGTAGACCTTTTCTAAATACTTGTGGAGCTATTATAGATTGCAAGAAAGAGAAAATTTTGACTAAATTTGCTGGTGAATCTTATGAGTTTAACTTCTCTAAATTTACTAAAACTCCTTATAAAGCTGATTTGCCTAGTAATGATTTTAAAATGGAGCAGTGTGCATCTATTCTTCTTGTTCCTAATAATCCTTTGCAGAAACATTTGGAGGATAGCGAGAGTGAAGTTTTTAGGAAAGAAAGAGATGAGCTTGAGGAAATTTTTCTTCGCCAACCTATTCTCAAGCATGATTTACCGGTGGAAGATTTGGGTACAACACCGCCACCAAAGGAAGATCCTGTTTTTGATTTAAAGCCTTTGCCTGATAACCTTAAATATGCTCATATTGATGATAAGAAAATATATCCTGTTATTATTAGTTCTAAGTTTTCAGAGTTTGAAGAAGAAAGGTTATTGGAAATATTGAAGAAGCACCGAGGCGCTATTGGCTATACTCTTGATGATTTAAAAGGGATTTCTCCTTCTATTTGCCAACATGCTATTAATATGGAAGATGATGCGAAGCCTGTTGTTGAACCTCAGCGTCGTCTAATTCCGAAGATGAAGGAAGTGGTAAGGAATGAGGTATTAAGACTTCTTGAAGCTGGTATTATATATCCTATTGCTGATAGTAGATGGGTTAGTCCTGTGCATTGCGTTCCCAAGAAAGGAGGAATGACTCGTTGTGCCTAATGATAATGATGAGCTCATCCCTCAAAGAGTAGTTGTAGGGTATAGAATGTGCATTGATTTTCGAAAAGTTAATAAAGTTACTAAGAAAGATCATTACCCTTTACCATTTATTGATCAAATGCTAGAAAGATTGTCTAAAAATACTCATTTTTGCTTTCTTGATGGTTATTCTGGGTTTTCACAAATTGCTGTTAAAGCTAAAGATCAAGAGAAAACCACTTTTACTTGTCCTTATGGAACTTATGCTTATAGACGTATGCCTTTTGGTTTATGTAATGCTCCTGCTACTTTTCAAAGATGCATGTCTGCTATTTTTCATGGTTTTTGTGAGAGTATTGTAGAGGTATTCATGGATGATTTTTCTGTCTATGGGAATTCTTTTGATAGTTGCTTGCGAAACCTTGATAAAGTTTTGCAGAGATGTGAAGAAACTAACCTTGTTCTTAATTGGGAGAAATGCCACTTTATGGTTAATGAAGGAATTGTATTGGGACATAAAATTTCGAGAGAGGTATTGAAGTTGATAGAGCTAAAGTTGAAGCAATTGAGAAGATGCCCTATCCTAGGGATGTTAAAGGTATTCGTAGTGTTCTTGGTCATGTTGGGTTTTATAGGAGATTTATTAAAGATTTCTCTAAAATTTCAAAGCCTCTTACTAATCTTCTTCAAAAAGATGTACCTTTTGTTTTTGATGATGATTGTAAGGAAGCTTTTGAAACTCTTAAGAAAGCCTTAACAACTCGCTCCTATAGTTGAACCTCCCGATTGGAATTTACCATTTGAAATTATGTGTGATGCTAGTGATTTTGCTGTAGGCGCTGTTCTTGGACAACGAGTAGATAAAAAACTGAATGTTATTCATTATGCTAGTAAAACTCTTGATGCCGCTCAAAGAAATTATGCTACAACTGAAAAAGAATTATTAGCTGTAGTCTTTGCTTGTGATAAATTTAGATCTTATATTGTTGATTCAAAAGTTACTATTCATACCGATCATGCTGCAATTAGATACCTTATGACAAAGAAAGATGCTAAGCCGAGGCTTATTAGATGGGTACTTCTTTTGCAAGAATTTGATTTACATATTGTAGATAGGAAAGGTGCCGATAATCCCGTTGTCTGATAATTTGTCTAGATTGGAAAATATTGCTTATGATCCTCGTTCTCGTTAATGATAGTTTTCCAAATGAACAATTGGCTGTAATAAAGGTGAGCTCGCGAGACAGTCCTTGGTATGCTGATTATGCTAACTTTATTGTTTCCAAGTACTTGCCTCCAACCTTTTCAGCTCAAGCAAAGGAGGAAATTCTTTTATGACTTGAGGCATTATTTCGGGATGACCCACACTTATATAAAGAAGGAGTGGATGGTATTATGCGAAGATGTGTTCCCGAATATGAACAACAAGAGATATTGAGTAAATGTCATGGTAGTGCTTATGGAGGACATCACGCCGGAGAAAGAACCGCGCAAAAGGTTCTACAATCAGATTTTTATTGGCCAACTCTCTTCAAAGATGCGAGAAAGTTTATTTTATCTTGTGATGAATGCCAAAGGGTTGGTAATATCTCCAGACGCAATGAAATGCCTATGAATTATACTCTTGTTATTGAACCATTTGATTGTTGGGGATTTGACTTCATGGGACCTTTTCCGTCTTCAGAAGGTAACACTCACATACTTGTTGCTGTTGATTATGTTACTAAATGGGTGGAAGCCATACCTAGAAAAAGTGCTGATGGTGAGACCTCTTTAAGAATGCTTTTAGATATTATTTTTCCTAGATTTGGAGTGCCTAGATATATTATGACTGATGGAGGTTCTCATTTTATTCATGGAGTTTTTAGAAAAACTCTTGCTAAGTATGGTATTAATAATAGAATTGCTTCCGCTTATCATCCTCAAACTAGTGGTCAAGTAGAATTATCAAATAGAGAGATTAAATCTATTTTGGGAAAGACCGTTAATAAAACTAGAAAAAATTGGGCTAGTAAATTGAAGGATGCACTATGGGCTTATAGAACTGCTTACAAAAATCCCATGGGAATGTCACCTTATAAAATGGTTTATGGGAAAGCTTGTCATTTACCTTTAGAACTAGAGCACAAAGCTTATTGGGTCGTTAGAGAATTAAATAAAGATCCTAAACTGGCCGGTGATAAGAGGTTGTTGCAATTAAGTTCTCTAGATGAATGGAGAAGTGAAGCTTATGAAAATGCTAAACTCTTTAAAGAGAAAGTTAAAAAATGGCATGATAGAAGGATTATCAAAAGAGAATTTAACATTGGGGATAAAGTCCTATTGTATCGGTCTCGTCTCAGATTCTTTGCAGGGAAATTACTCTCGAAATGGGAAGGACCGTATGTTGTTGAGGAGGTGTATCGTTCAGGAGCAATCAAGATTAGCTCTCTCCAAGGCAATGCCACGCAAGTGGTGAATGGACAAAGACTCAAGCATTATATCTCGGGTGATTCTTATAATGTTGATGTTGATATTATTCAAGTGGAAACACCGGAGGCTTACATAAAAGGGCAAATTGACAGTCCGCCAGAACTCGACTTTGAATAGGTAACAGTACTGGTAAAGAAAAGTACGCAATTTACTTTCCGAACAATATTTTTGCTATTTTTGGAAAATATGAAAAATTACGAGTTCGAAACGGAGTGGAAAGGACGCACGAGGGGGTGCAACCATAGGGCGGCGCGGCCTGGCCTGGGCCCGCGCCGACCTATGGTCTGGCCGCCCCGTCGCCTCTTTCCGACTCTGGTTCGACCTGGTACTTTCCGTTTGTCGTGAAAATTTTTGCTATATAATCCCTCGGACCCCTGGAGGTCCGTATATCGTGTTCTCGACGTGTTTTGTTTCGAGCTGTTTCTGCCAGGATCTGTTTTCGGTCTAGAAGCACCATGGCCTCCAACAACAAGGGCAAGGGGCTTTCGGAGGAAGAAGTGAAGGAGGTGCCATCAAGACAAGAGCAGCAAGCCGGAGGGAGCAAGCAAATCTTGGTGGGATCTGTTGACACTCGACGTTCTTTTTCTCATAACCCGCAGGGACCTTTACCACCCGCTCTTAGCCTCGACTCCTTCCCCATGATGGAAGAAGTTCTACGGATTACCGATGAGTTTTGTGATCAATATCGGGCTCTAAGAAGAGAAGTGGAGATACTCCAAGAGGAGAATTGCCGTCTCCAAAGAATGCTGGAATACCACTCGATTCGCATCACAAGGTCGTCATCGCCAACTTCAGATAACAATGAATCTCTTCGAATCTTAGTGCAGAATTGTCAAGCTGAGAAACTGAAGTTGAAGGAGTTTATTAAGAAGCGCGGGAGGAGTTCATCACCACCATCTCCGCAGGAGTAATTCATCATCGGTATTGGCATCCCCTTGGTTTGTTCCAAGCTTGGGGGAGTGCCGCGGTATCACATTATCACTACCTTTTACTTTTATTGTCAAGTAGTGTCATATCATGAGTAGGGAAGTTATCATATAAGATGGGTTGCAGTTTGGAAGTATCTCTCCTTTAGTTGGTTATCTATGTATCCCTTGGTGTGAGTTATCGTTATGGAATGTTAATGAGAAGTCTTATCATTTACATATTGCACATCTTATTTTAGTTTGCAATCTCTATTATATGGTTTACCTTGTCATTAGTATTAGTATCACTTTGGGAGCATTGAATAAATCTATTTGGTTTTGGCAAACTTAGCATTGGTCAATAGCAACAACACTTTGAGGTTTAAGTAGAAAAGAGAAATACATGTAGATGTTCCACTGTCTTTCTTTCTTGTTAGCTCATAGCTTATTATTCTGAAGTTAAAATTGTTTGTGCTTACAAGGAAGATGCATGATTGTTTCTATCACATGTATACTTGTTTGTGTCCCTCAACTCTTATGCTTGCTAATTAACCTTGCTAGCCAAAGATCTGTACTGAGAGGGAATACTTCTCGTGCATCCAAACCTTAGCCCAAACCTATGCCATTTGTGTCCACCATACCTACCTACTACATGGTATTTTCTGCCATTCCAAGTAAATATTTCATGTGCTACCTTTAAACAATTCAAAACTTAGTATCTCTTATTTGTGTCAATGTTTCATAGCTCATGAGGAAGTATGTGGTGTTTTATCTTTCAATCTTGTTGGGCAACTTTCACCAATGGAATAGTGGCTTCATCCGCTTATCCAATAATTTTGCAAAAAGAGCTGGCAATGGGATTCCCAGTCCCAAATTAGTTAAACTAAATAGACACTCCTCCGTGGTATGTGATTGATGGACGGCACCCAAAGGATTCGGTTAGCCATGGCTTGTGTAAGCAAAGGTTGGGGGAGTGTCGTCGTCATAATAAAACTAAAATAAAAAGGCACTCCTTCATGGTATGAGATTGTTGGCAGGCACCCGAGGATTCGGTTAGCCATGGTTTGTGAAAGAAAGGTTGGAAGGAGTGCCACACAAAATGAAAATAATATGGGAGCCGCTCTTTGAAGGTTGTCTGGCAAGGGGGCTAGAGTACCCGCTACCAGTCGTTGACAACAACAAACACCCCTCAAAATGTTACTTTTATTATCTTTATATGATTGCAAAACTGAAAAAGCTCTAGCACATGATTTAATCCCTGCTTCCCTCTGCGAAGGGCCTGTCTTTTACTTTATGTTGAGTCAGTAAACCTATTTCCCTCCATCTCAAGCAAGCATTTGAGTAGTTGTGATCAAACCATTATATTGTGATTTGCTTCATCATGTCTTTTATTCTTCCTTGTTTAGTACAAGTTTTATCTGAATGAATATAGCTTTGCAAGTTATCAATGATCATGAAGAGACCATTATGATTGAGTATGCAAGTTGTGCCATATAAACTTTAACATGAGAGCGCTGCTCAATGAGATAAATGTAATCTGTTAATTGTTCTCTGACCAAGAACGAAGTTTGCCATCACCAATTATGATTTCTTATGCACCTTTACTTGTGATTACCTTATACTTGTTTCAAGTTGAGTTATATGAGGAAGTTGTTTACTATAATGTCTTGTGCAAGTGAATATGATGCTTCTTGTCCGCATTTTATTTATCGACTCTTCACTCCATAAACATGTGGTCCTATTTATCGAGCTCAGTTTCGCTTGGGGACAAGCGAAGTCTAAGCTTGGGGGGAGTTGATACGTCCAATTTGCATCACTATTTTGTATCATAATTTGCTGTTATTCATTGATATATTTCATATTGGGACACAATACTTATGTTATTTCATCTATTTTGCATGTTTCATCATTATTGGAGGATCAAGCACCTGGAGCCGGATTCTGCGGGAAAAAGCACCGTCGTAACGCAATATTTCGGAAGATCAACCGTGGAAGGAAATTATACCAAAAATCCTATTTTTCAAGATGACGAAGGTAGCCGGAAGGAGGAGCCAGGAGGACCCAGTGGTGGGCCCACACCCTAGGGCGGCGCGCCCATGGCCTCGGCCGCGCCGCCATGTGGTGTGGGGGGCCCATAGCCCCTTTCGCCTCCTTTTCTTCGCGAAATCCTTCGTCCCGAAAACCTAAGCCACAGAGGGTACCTCGCGAAGAGTTACAGCCGCCTCTGCGGGGCGGAGAACACCAGAGAGAAAAGAGCTCTCCGACGGGCAGGAATCCGCGGGGAAATTCCCTCCGGGAGGGGGAAATCGACGCCATCGTCACCGTCATCGAGCTGGACATCATCTCCATCACCATCATCATCATCTCCACCATCATCACCGCTGGACACCATCACCGCCGTAGCAATTTGGGTTTGATCTTGATTGTTTGATAGGGGAAACTCTCCCGGTATCGATCTCTACTTGTTGTTGATGCTATTGAGTGAAACCATTGAACCAAGTTTATGTTCAGATTGTTATTCATCATCATATCACCTCTGATCATGTTCCATATGATGTCTCGTGAGTAGTTCGTTTAGTTCTTGAGGACATGGGTGAAGTCTAAATGTTAGTAGTGAACTATGGTTGAATAATATTCAATGGTATGATATTTAAGTTGTGGTGTTATTCTTCTAGTGGTGTCATGTGAACGTCGACTACATGACACTTCACCATTTATGGGCCTAGGGGGATGCATCTTGTATTTGTTTGCCAATTGCGGGGTTGCCGGAGTGACAGAAACCTAAACCCCCGTTGGTATATCGATGCAGGAGGGATCGCGGATCTCGTAGTTTAAGGCTGTGGTTAGATCTATTCTTAATTACTTTCTTGTAGTTGCGGATGCTTGCAAGGGGTATAATCACAAGTATGTATTAGTCCTAGGAAGGGCGGTACATTAGCATAGGTTCACCCACACAACACGTATCATAGCAATGAAGATTATTTAGCCGTATGTAGCAAAAGCACTAGACTAAAATCCCGTGTGTCCTCGAGAACGTTTGGTCATTATAAGTAAACAAACCGGCTTGTCCTTTGTGCTAAAAAGGATTGGGCCACTCGCTGCAATTGTTACTCTCGCACTTTACTTACTCGTACTTTATTCAACTCGTTACATCAAAACCCCCGAATACTTGTCTCGTGAGCATTTACAGTGAATCCTTCATCGAAACTGCTTGTCAACACCTTCTGCTCCTCGTTGGGATCGACATTCTTACTTATCGAAGATACTACGATACACCCCCTATACTTGTGGGTCATCACGGACCCCCCGCCCTGAGATCCCGAGTTCGTCCGTTCCGTCCACCTCGAGGCACTGCGTGCTGTCTCGCAGCGGCGGCTTGAGGGCGCTGCAGAGGAAGTTCCGCCGAAAAGTGCTCATGGCAACCATGCAAGCTCACAGGCGTGCTGTATCCCGAGAGGAACAGGTCAAAGCTTTGCTATTCGCAAAAAAAAAGCGGGCCAAGATCTGGTCAAAGCTTCGTCGATGGCTTGCCGCGAGAGGCTTGGAGTCCAGAGTTGGGCGAGGACTTGGGCGGTTTACACCGATTCATATTAACTGACTCAAGTTTGTTAGTCTAGTTAACAAATGCATCTAGATTTATCCATATCTAGACAAAATTGAGTCAATTAATATGAATCAGAGGGGAGTGCCTGAAAGTGTTTCTTGCTACCAATGGGCATCCACAATGTGCAAATGGCCAAATCTGACACAACACTTTGTTTGGCATCGCAGTGAAATTTGGCTACGGCTCCACAACGTGACCATTGCTAAATAACTGTACCATGGGTCCCATCTCTAACTAAAAAAACATATAAAAGGGGGTCTTCCGGTCAGCATGTTGCCTATCTGCCTCTCATGCATACAAGTAGAGAGAGAAATATACTATTTTATTGGGATGGTGGAATTTGGCATCGGAGCAAGAAGTTGCTCCGGTTCCCTATTTTTCTCTATTTAGAACCACCCTCACAATGTAGGGAACTAGTTCCAAAAGCCAAAAGGTGAATTTGGAACTACTTATGGCTACACGTTGTGGATGCGCTGGCAGGACTGGCTGTACAGTGTTATCACCAGAATTTGACCGAGACAGAGGTGGGCCGCGATCAAGATTGGGCTTGAAGAAATACACATGGAAGAATACGTGAACCGGCCTTGTACACGAAGTTTGGGCTAGTTTGCCCTTGTATCTGTAAATATAGTATGATACGTGTCGGTTAGATAAAACTTGACTCGTGCACGGTTGGGATTATTCCCACGTTAGAAAGTCTATGGACTATAAATATGTATCTAGGGTTATCGAGAGAAACAACAATCAGGTTCATCACAAACCAATCTTGGCGCATCGCCGACCCCTTGTTTTGAGGGTTTCTTCCGGGTAAGCATCATGCTGCCTAGATCGCATCTTGCGATCTAGGCAGCATACGTTTATTCGTTGTTCATGCGTTGCTCGTGCTGAAGCCTTTTTGATGGCGAGCAACGTAGTTATCATAGATGTGTTAGGGTTAGTATCGTTTTACCTTGCTACATGCTTTCGTTCATGCAACCCTTAGACGTCTAGCCGTCCTTACACCTTTCTTAGGTGTAAGGGCGGCACCTTGCTTGATCATTATTTAGTAGATCCGATCCATTATGATTGTTCCTTGTTCTTCAAGGATTAGTTTAATATCCGCATAGTTAGGCCTTGCAAACGGGTTGAAGGATCCGGTGGCACGTAGGGTGCAGTTTGCTAACCCTAGATAAGATGTTCCGGGATCAACTTCATGTTGGTTTTTAGGCCTTATATAGGGTTGGTTTATTGATACCGTGCGTGGCTGCTAGGCTCAATCACGAGTAGGATGTTCCGATTATGCGGTGAAAACCCTAAATTGTTGTAGATCGTTTTAGCTTTATGTTGATCAAGCAGGACCACCATGCTATCGTAAACCCTTTACGAATCATGGGTGGATCGGCTCCTTGAGCCGATTCACGGGAAAACCTGAGAGCCGATCGAGGCTCGTATTTAATGTTTACGTGTATGCCTTGCAGGAAACCTAAGCGAAGCAAATCCATCACCTTCCTGACCAGGTATAGATCAGGTGGCACGCCCTTGCACCAGCATCGGGACGTGTGTACCAGGAGCTTTGCGGGCCGTCGCTCGGAGGGACCAGGGCCAGCCGCAGCCCAAAGGTTGTTCCCGACTCTTCGTGTTGCCAGCCGTTGCTCGCCGGTGGGTTTCGGACGCCAACACATTCTGGCACGCCCGGTGGGACAGTCTTCGACATCAACTGCATCGCCATCTACATCTGAGATGGCGGAAGGTACTCCAGTCACGTACGAGGATCTGCCAGAGGAGCTCAAGAAGAAGTATGACGATGTCAAAGCTCTCCTCGAGGCCGACCTCATCGGCTCTTTCCACGAGACCCGCTCACACGGCATCAGGTGGAGAGGGTTCTCACCTGAAGGCGCGCTCGATGGAGTGGACCTGTCCACCCCTTCGGAAGAACGCACCACGTCCTTGCGTCAGGAGATCAATTTCATGGTAGCTCATTTGCTACACCGCCACTCTGAGAGCCTGGTGAACACTTTGGAGCGGGTCGCTCTTCGAGTGCTCCATGAAATCTTGAATCATCGGTACTCTCCGTCAGGACCAGCTCTAGGAACTCATCAAGGGGAGCTACCACTCCAGAGCCGACCACCGCTGCCGTTCGCGCTGGCAGCACCAGAGGTGCCGAATACACCGGCATTCGTTGTCTACAAGATCGGGGGCGATCCTAGTGATTACCAGTTCTTGTACGAGGCGCCCAAGGAGATCCCTCACGGATACACGTGCACATACGTGCCAGACAGCAGTAACTGGGCACTCATGAACCAGACTGCAACAGCAGGGACTTCTGGAACAGCAGGAGGAGTTTCTGGATCAGATCTTGAGAAGCAGACGTGGCTGGCTAAGTATGCCGCTCCGACGAACCTCCAGAGCTCAACTCCTGTGGCTAGCTCAGATCTCGAGAAGCAAGCGTGGCTAGATAAGTATGCCACCCCAGCAAATCTTCAGAGTTCAACTCCTGCAGCTAGCGCGGCGGATCAGATCAGCACGATCTTAAGAGACCAGTTCGGCATGGTGCCGAAAAGGAGGGCAATCGGCTATTCCAAGCCGTATCCCAACGACTACGATTTGATCCCACTACCACCCAAATATCGGCTCCCTGAATTCTCCAAGTATAGTGGGGCAGATGGCTCCAGCTCAATCGAGCATGTAAGCCGATATTTGGCGCAGCTGGGCATGATCTCAGCTGCAGATCCACTACGCGTGAGGTTCTTCGCACAGTCCCTCACAGGATCGGCTTTCGGGTGGTACACCTCGTTGCCACCAGACTCGATCCGGACTTGGAAGCATTTGGAAGAACAGTTCCACATGCAGTATCACTCAGAGGCTTCCGAGTCTGGCATTGCCGATCTAGCACAAGTACGTCAGAAGCGTGGAGAAACTATGGCGTAATACATCCGGCGCTTCGAACCGTTAGGAACCGATGTTATTCGGCTCGTGTGACCGAAAAAGAAGCAAGTCGAGTTGGCAGTGGTGGGCCTTGCATCACCAATCAAGGATATGGCCTCCTAGCGTACTACCCTTCACTGGCGCACATGGTTCAGAAACTGTCGTTATATGAACAGCGCCACTCAGACTTGTACCAGGACAAATTCAAGCGTGCGATAGTCTTGGTTGAAGCAGATGAAGATGAAGGGTCCGCGGGAGATCAAGAGGTAGCAGTAGATGAATGGACTCGGGGGGCAACCCCCGTGTCCTGCAAATGGGTGAAGCCACAAGGTCCTCCTAGAGGGTTTGACTTCGACGTGACCAAAGCCGAGCAAATTTTTGATCTCTTACTCAAGGAAAAGCAGCTGAAGTTACCCGACGGTCTCAAACTCCCCACAAAGACAGGAGCTGAATGGAAAGCCATATTGCAAATGGCATAACACGTTCAGCCATAACACTAACGACTGCAGGGTGTGGCGTCAGCAGATCCAAATGGCGATAGAGCAAGGGCGTCTAATCTTCAACCAGTACGCCATGAAAGTCGACACACACCCCTTCCCCGCCGTTAACACGGTGGAGTACGCTTACCCCGAGGGGTGCCAGCCAGGTTTTTCGTTAAGCATCAACATGGTCGAGCCTGGGCACCACTCTGGAAAGGACAAAGGCGAGGCAGCCGCTCTCGTAGCAAGGATAAAGAGGAAGCCGCTCCACGCGATCGGCTCCGACACGATGGCAAGCGCTACATCACAGAGGGAGAAGTGAAGAATGTACGATATCAACGACCTCTCTCTGATCATCTCCTCAATAAATACATGAGTCAGTATGACCAGCGCCGGCGGTACAATAGCGACGATGAAAGGGATCGCCTAGCCAGCAGGAACGCCAGGAGACATCGTCGGCATGATCGCGACGAGGAGGGATATGAGCGCTACGCCAAGGAGAAGTCGAGAGAACAGGACGACGTGGACAAGCACTGGGACTGCCCTTTCTTCAAACACCGCTGGGATTCAGGAATGAGCCGATTGCCTACAATCGGCAACCGCCCGTAATGTAGACGAAGAAGAAGGGTGCAACAGACGTGTCGTTGTTCAAACGTCTTGGGCCTCTCCCATCTAGGAACAAGCTGAACCGAGTCCTCTCGGGAAGAAGACCTCGAGGAGTTGGAGGATGACTATGAAGAAGAAGAGGACAAGTACCACCGGCCAAGGTGGTGCCCCGATGGACTCAGCCGCTCCCAAAAGCGTAGGGTTCAGCGACCGCGCGGTTTGGAGGAAGCCGAAAGGTTATACCTGCACACGCTTAAGGAAGGCGCGGCCCGATCCGGCCGCGAAAATTCAACGAACCCTAGACGAAGAGGGTCGACCACAAAAGATGGAGTGGCGCCCAAGCAAAGGAAAGCCGATGATGAGACATCGGCTAGTACAAACATGGTGTTCATCCTTCCAACGGAGTTTTGTGCTCCAGGATTAGACGAAGCACCTGTGGCACAACTTGACTGCGGCCCACGGCCGGTTATCTTTGAGAAGCCATGTGAAAGAAGTTACAGACACCTGAAGGCCCTGTACTTACGAGGTTATATCAATGGGCAGCCTGTTAATAGGATGTTGGTGGACACCGGAGCGGCAGTCAACATCATGCCATACTCCATGCTACGTCGGTTGGGACGCTCTAGCTCGGATCTGATCAAGACCAACGTGACACTGAGTGATTTCAACGGCCAAGCATCTGATGCACAAGGTGTTCTAAACGTGGATCTGACCGTAGGAAGGAAAAGCATCCCTACGACGTTCTTCATTGTCGACAGCAAGAGCACTTACGTTGTCCTGCTAGGGAGAGATTGGATCCACGCCAACTGTTGCATTCCATCTACGATGCACCAATGCTTAATACAGTGGGATGGAGATGAAGTAGAAGTCGTCCATGCAGACGATACAGCCGAGGTTTCAACGGCTGGCATGAACGTTTGGGAGACGGATGGCCAAGAGCCACTCTCAGATATCACTTTGGACGACTGCGAGTACATCGACATGTCAAAAAACGGGGTGAGGCTGGTCTTATCCACTGGCCTGACCGTGTAACAGGAGCAAAGTCTATGAAGGTACATGGGCAGGCCGATCCTTGTGATCGGCCCCCAAAAAAATGAAAAGTAATGATCTTGTCTCAAGCATGTCACATAGTCATAGTGAAGCACGAACATTGCAAAACCTTCATTGAGCGATTTAATCAACATGGAGGCCGATTCCAAAGAATCGGCCAAAATTATCCTCACCATACGTTCTGCCTGTGTTCAACATCGATCGAACGGGCAACGGATTTACGTCGGCTGATGAGCTGGAAGAAGTCAACATTGGTCCTAACAGAGCCGATGTTCAAATACAGTGCCTTGGACAACTGCAGAGCCGATATCTGCAGTAAACCTGACAGATTCGGCTCGGGGGGCACATAATCAGAGGAACATATGAGATACATGGGCAGTGAAATTTGAGTGGCCGATAGAAAAATCGGCCAGTAAAAAAAAATTTCTCATGATGAACAGCCGATGCACAGCCATCGACTCTAGTACAAATTACACAGGATCTACCAGCCGCGTGTTCGAGACGCGTTTTTTTCGACCAAGTCGGTCTTCAGTTCAGCCCCGAGGCCTTCTGCTTCCTCGAGGGAGTGAACGATGAGAGCTTCCTCAGCTTCAATGAGCTCATTGCTCGAACCTTCTCTTCGAGGACCTCCAACCCTTTGTGCAAGGTCGCCAGCTTCAGCAAGGTCGTTAGAGGTGTCATCAGTTGCAGAGGAAGAGGTTAGCCGATAAGAACGACAAGGGGTCAGCATGCAACATGAGCCGAGGAGAGGATGGAGCTTCCCTGCCCTTTTTTGGTGGGAGTTTGGGAAACGGCAGGTTCAGGGGCTGACCTTTTCTTGAAGCCGACAGTGGCAAGTCTGGCTGGCTCTGCGTGGTGACTGTCTCAGAATTGACTGAGTTCGAGGCCCTTCAACTGAACTGTGCGTCCTCGCTGCTGTGCTCGCCTTAACTGAGGCTCGTGGGGCAGCTGATCTGGTAGACCCTCTGTTTTTAGAGCCGATTGGAGTGTTGTCGGCTGGCTCGCATCATAACCTTCTTCGAAGCGGTGAATTGTTGCAGGAGAAGACCACCGGAGCTGTTGAAAGGAATCGAAGGGGATCCATCATCATTGACGGTGCTCGGGCCATCTTGTTGCCGCAAAGAAATAGAGCAGGATTATAAAGCATCACCGGAACCTATCGCGGGGAGATTTGCGAGCGGTGTGGCACCTGCTTCGCGAGTATCGCCTTCAGCGTCAAGTTGTTTCAGCAACGGTCCTAGGGCTCTCCTGAAGGCATGGGTCTCCCACATTTATACACCAGCTCTCAAAGTCGTTAGTCGAAGAGTTGAAGGATAGATTGCGAGGGACCGATGCGTTACCATCGGCTCATTGGGCATTGATTAGGTTGACAATCGGCAAAGGCAGTATGAGGGGAAATCGGCTAAATTAGCATAAAGGAAATCGACGTAATCAAATTAAAGGAAATTCTTCATTGATAACGGGATTCCTTACATAAAAAGCTGAGCGCTCTCAAAAGGAAGTACCAGGGGATACATTGCCCCGTTTACTACTGCTAATCCTATACTAAGGTCCTATCTATGGGCCGTCGCTGCCCTCGTCGTCGCCGTCGTCGCCGCTGTCAGCGCTACTCCCGGCTGACTCGTCGTCGCTGCTGCCGCGGCCGCCAGCAGGGCCCTCGTTGTCCTCGTCCTCCTCATCAGCATCGTCGTCGCTGTCGAAGTCGCTGAGGTTCCCCGGCCAGGGGCAGAAGCGCTTGGCCGGCAGTTCATCGGAGGAGGTGTCGTCCTCCTACTCTTCCTCCTCCTCCTCCTCCTCGAAGGAGGAGAAGTCGTCCCAGGAGAAGCGATTGTCGTCGCTCTCCTCTTCCGTTTCCCGCCGGCCAAGGAAGCGGAGGTCACTTTCTCCGTCTGGCCGAGGACTGGTCGTCCTCGCACTGCACGAGAAGTCGTGGATCGGACTCATCCCCGTCTTCTATGGCGCGGCGAATGTGGGCCTCGTGGGCCTTCTTTGGGTCCCACTCCGGCGTCGGCTCGCGGGAGGACTGGGTGGAAAGACCCGACGAGGCAGAGGAGGAAGAAGACATGGTGGCAGAGGAGGGCTTTTGGAGTGCTAATGTGAAGGGGATGAAGAAGTGAACTGTTCAGAGCGGTTAAATAGAGGGGATATGGTGGAGATTCAATGCCACAGCAGTTTCCGAGGAGGTGGTACCCAAAGAAAAAAAAACTGCCAAGTCACGCGGAGAAGTTGAGAAGGCAAGGCATCGTGATGAAGGATACTGCGATGGTTCTGCTCTGCTACGACATGACCCGACGAAGAAAAGACAGAGTGATTTTGGAATTATCAATTCCAAAACCAGGGGGGCATGTGTTATCACCAGAATTTGACCGAGTCAGAGGTGGGCCGCGATCAAGATTGGGCTTGAAGAAATACACATGGAAGAATACGTGAACCGGCCTTGTACACGAAGTTTGGGCTAGTTTGCCCTTGTATCTGTAAATATAGTAGGATACGTGTCGGTTAGATAAAACTTGACTTGTGCACGGTTGGGATTATTCCCACGTTAGAAAGTCTACGGACTATAAATATGTATCTAGGGTTATCGAGAGAAACAACAATCACGTTCATCACAAACCAATCTTGGCGCATCGCCGACCCCTTGTTTTGAGGGTTTCTTCCGGGTAAGCATCATGCTGCCTAGATCGCATCTTGCGATCTAGGCAGTATACGTTTATTCGTTGTTCATGCGTTGCTCGTGCTGAAGCCTTTTTGTGGCGAGCAACGTAGTTATCATAGATGTGTTAGGGTTAGCATCGTTTTACCTTGCTACATGCTTTCGTTCATGCAACCCTTAGACGTCTAGCCGTCCTTACACCTTTCTTAGGTGTAAGGGTGGCACCTTGCTTGATCATTATTTAGTAGATCCGATCCGTTATGATTGTTCCTTGTTCTTCAAGGATTAGTTTAATATCTGCATAGTTAGGCCTTGCAAACGGGTTGAAGGATCCGGTGGCACGTAGGGTGCAGTTTGCTAACCCTAGATAAGATGTTCCGGGGATCAACTTCATGTTGGTTTTTAGGCCTTATATAGGGTTGGTTTATTGATACCGTGCGTGGCTGCTAGGCTCAATCACGAGTAGGATGTTCCGATTATGCGGTGAAAACCCTAAATCGTTGTAGATCGTTTTAGCTTTATGTTGATCAAGCAGGACCACCATGCTATCGTAAACCCTTTACGAATCATGGGTGGATCGGCTCCTTGAGCCGATTCACGGAAAACCTGAGAGCCGATCGAGGCTCGTATTTAATGTTTACGTGTATGCCATGCAGGAAACCTAAGCGAAGCAAATCCATCACCTTCCTGACCAGGTATAGATCAGGTGGCACGCCCTTGCACCAGCATCGGGACGTATGTACCAGGAGCTTTGCGGGCCATCGCTCGGAGGGACCAGGGCCAGCCGCAGCCCTAAGGTTGTTCCCGGCTCTTCGTGTTGCCAGCCGTTGCTCGCCGGTGGGTTTCGGACGCCAACAAGAAGTAATTGTGCTACTACTCATACGATGAACTGATTGTGTGGGTGTCAAATTTTGCAACGCGATCATCCACCGAATGCTTAATTATAGTTCTAGAGCCAAAGTGGTACAAATCATAACAAAGATAGTACATACTACAGCACCAGAACATAAGAGTATGAATCATAAAGTAGGTCAACATTTTGCATCAGGGCTGGGTGGTCCTGAGACTACCGGGACGCCCCTGATGATCTCCGGGTGTGCATCCACTTCAATGCAAAGCTGTGTACTCGGTCCACGGCCTCCTTCTGTAGGCTGGATAATCTCAGGTGCAGGACCTTCGTCTATGAAAGGCTCGTCATCGCTACTCATCCACAGGTGCATCAGGGCTGGGTGATCTTGAGACTACCAGGACGCCCCTGATGATTTCTGGGCGTGCATCCACTTCAACGCAAAGCTGTGTACTCGGTCCACGGCCTCCTTATGTAGGCTGGATAATCTCAGGTGTAGGACCTTCGTCTATGAAAGGCTTGTCATCAGTACCATCCACAGGTGCATCAAACTGAGATTCATCTTCAAATCTCCCATCAAATTGAGAGACCTCTTCAACTCTATGGTTCTGCAATTAGTACATCAACAGATTAGACAAACATCTAAGGGATGCAACCTGAACAAATGCCGTTTTACATATTTACCTTCTCATCTGGCACAGCACATGTCCCAGAGCTGAAACCCGTTTCCTGAAGCAAGCGCTTTTTCTCTCCTTCCCGTCCATCCATCTGCAACAAGTTAAATTTGAGTACAAAACCTTGCACAGCAATGCAAACTATTGATCGAAACAAATGGCAAGCATCAATATAAATAATTAACTATATATGCTAGCACACATACAAGGTGAGCAAGATCTCGCTTCTCCCGCTGAAGGATCATTATATGGTTCACCATGATAAACCCACCTAACATATGTGCGGTCCATCCCAAAAATGTGTAAATGATCTTCCACTACATGGTGAGGCCTCTTCTCACCATTCATACATGTGCACCGCGGGCAATAAACGTCCAGGTTGTGACCTTCATGAGCTCTAATAAACCCCATAAAGGGTTGAACACCATTTATATATGAAGGGGAACATAAGTGTCCATGCAGTATCCAAGTTCTGTCCATCTGTTTAATTATGAGATACAATGGTTGGTGATTAATTTAAGGCGAAGTAGGAAATGTATATCCATCGAGTACAAAACTATACTAGTACATGATTATGCATTTCGGCAATCATGTCGAGTACAAAACAAAAATTGCCCATCGACATTTTAGCAAACAGATCGTGTACAAAACTCTGCCATGGCATTTCAGCAAATTAACGGATCGAGTGCAGAACTGACTCTATATGCCCACGCAAATGAAAAAATTGATCAAGGACAAATCGAGCGGAAAACTATAAAGTGCCAATTAGTTCGAGCATACTAACGATATTTTTTAGCAGCATCAAGAAAATATAAATCGTTAGGCCGTCTTGCCCGATGCATGATTGAGCTAGAGATAGCAGCCCTACCGTGGATCAACTTGACCGCCGGTGCGTCTCGAGAAGAACGACGGGTAGGGGAAGCTTCTTCTTCGCACAGACGGGACGGGGAGGGGAAGCTCTTCGCACGAACGGGGATAAGTTGTGTAGCGGTGGGTGGGGGGTCATGCGGCCGGGCCGCCCGATAGGTGGTGTTTAATGGAGTTGTGTGTGTAATTTTCCGTGCATAAGTTTGAGGAATAGGCGGTTCCCTTTGTCGCGCGCACAATTCAAACTATCCCGCCCATGTAGTTTAAATTCGCCCTATTTTCGTTAAATCAACATAAAGTCATGTGAGTGGGTGGAAATTAGCAAAGTTGCTTGAAAAATAGTAAAACTCTGGAATTATCCTTTAAATATGCTCTACTTCGTGTGAAAATCGGGGTGTGGAGGCATGTTGAGCTGTTTTATTTGTACTTTCTTCATTAAAATTCCCATTTTATGCACTTTGGATGGAAAGAAATCATTTGTACATAAATTTTGACAATGCCATTTGCAAACATTAATTGTTTTACATGCCAAGATGCACCCATCCACCAAATATGGGCCAAAAGTTTATCACAATCTAGATATATATGTATAATTAGTGAGGGACCCTTTTGATTTTGTGCAATTTCCACTAATTAGCTAGAGAGAAGGGGTCAATTAATTAGGCCATGTTAGGGGCTATGTGTTTTAGATTAGGGTTGTGTGGATTCAAATACAAATTCTTTATTTGTGTTATCAGTACTTATATATATATAATTAATTGAATTATCAGTACTTATTATATAATTAATGAATCCCAATAATGTCTATATATATATATGATCGATATAGGCCATATATATTAATTGGGGTTATATAATCTAGGGTTTACTAGCTATATATAGCAAGGTTTTATTAGATTGGGTTATTAATTAGCTTGGGGTTATGTGTTTTAACGAGGGTTTGATTATCTAATTAAGGTTAGTTTTCTATATATATACGATTTAGGGTTTAGGGTTAATGGCACATATATTTAATTAGAGGACCGCGAGGACCCCTGGCCTGCTTGATGCGCAATTAAGGGTCGTCGTTGGCCTATAGCTAGCTATATAGGGTTTTATGGTTTATTTAGAGGGTTTATGTGTTAGGGTTAATTATAACTTATTGTGAATTAAATTACAACTTTTTTATTAGTGTGGTACACAATTAATCAAAACTCTAGCTAGATCGATCGAGTGTGCACAGACATGCACTATTTGAGGCACCCACCTTTGCGTGTAAAGTGCAAGCATAATGTGTGTCGTTGCGCTGGCCACACCAATCGATAAATTGAGAGATAGAGATGAGAGATTATTGAAATCGCCAACAATGTTCAAATATATATATATACTAGTATAAATGCCCGTGCGTTGCCACGGGTACTTAAATTTTATTTCTCAATACACATATATTCACAACTCACTATGAAAATTGAAAACAAATCGGTGATATCATAATGTGCTATGAAAATACGAAAGGCAATACCAAGACATCATTGTTGTGCATCTGCGTGGTTCCATGTTCTAGATCTTCCTGTTACTCTTCCGCGGTAAGTTCTACACCTGAGTTCTGGGCCGTCATCCGTGTCTATTCAACAACCTCTTCTTTTGGTTGTATTATTATCTCGCAAAACGTGGGTGCTGTAAACACAATTATAACTGAAGGAATATTTTTTTCAGATTAGTCCAAACAACACTTCCATATTCAAGAGGATACACTATTCATTAAGCACATGAAGAGGTTTTTATCTTTAAATAAGAGAATGCGCAATATACCAACAAGCATGCAGGATAAGTAAACGAAACTGAATCATATCAGCAACATTCAAGTGTCTACACCTCTATTTCTAGTAATCAATAGAATAAAATGGCGCGAAAATGCAAAAAAAAATCAAAATATTTCAGACATACCCAATGGTCGTACTTTTCATCCTCCGAATCGGAGATCCTTATTCCTCGTTCATGTTGGCTGTAGTATGCATATCATAATCATCCTCCATGTCTTCGGCATGATCTTGTGATAATTGGACATTGATCCTCTCCAAAGTGTAAAGTGTCCCTAACCTGTAAACAGAACACCACAAGTTCGCAACCACCTTCAGAAACCGGCCATGCTCTCACCGGAACGCACGATATTATAAAAAACAGTCCTTTACTGTTCGGATGGATCAGGATCAGCAGGCAAATTATGCACGTATATCATAAGGTTGACTGAAGATCTCACAGCAGTCCTAAACTAAACTAAATGGACCAATGATTAACACCTGAGCAAGTCTCTCCGGTAACTTTACATAAATAAAGATCACCTGAAGCACAAAAAATGGTGGTACTAAAATATTAATGAAATTGTACTTCCAAATCCAGATAATGATACAGTTTTAAAAAAAAAAACCTTTATTCCAAACTCAAGGACTGATGGAAAAGGGCTAACTCATTTAATTGCTTCGCTCCAACCTCCAAGTAACAAAAGATTAATCATCCGTGAGCACCTTGAGTGCATACAAATCTTCATTTTCTCATCAGGACGAAAATAGAGCTGCAACCTAATAATAAATTAAATGCAATCACTCAAGTAGCATACAAAGTAGATCCAATATCTTGAAAATAGATGTATATCATCTAGTACTGGAATAGACTGATCTTAGGGGGAATATACAGAAATTACTTATGTATATCATTGTTGTTATGCAAAAGGGAAAATTACATCTGTACCACTAAAAGATTCAGACTTTAGAAAAATACCACTGGAAGATTGGGCTTGAGAAAATACCACCGAAAGCTTACTCCATTATTGATTTGTAGCATCACCGTGAACTCCACGTGAATTGGAGCGAAAAACAAATGAATCAGGGGAGAGTATTAGGGGATTAAGGGAAAATTTTATCTGGCATCAACAAACGAATTCGAAAAGCTAGTTTATGCTAGAGAACTAACCTTAAAGCTGTACAAAATTATGACATGGTCCAGATTGTAACAACTACGTCAAATTATGTGAGCATTACGAATTGATTCTTTTTCTGTCAAAATCTGGCTCTAAATGAGTCCCTTGTCTGCACTAACACGTGGATGAAAAGTGTCGTCACGGCCTAAACTTTGCCCAAAGTTGATTAAGCTACATTTTTTCCATCCTCAGTTTGTCCTTTTGTCACAATCTTTAACCTTTTTTAATCTATCTTTTGTACTACATAAGCGTAAAATGGAGTATTCATTGATTTTCTCTCACTTAATAGCAATTGAAAAACGTCTAAATATCTTCCGCAAAGCATAGTGTGAATTTTTTACAAAATTTAGTGTGTACAAAGCTGGCCTGCTAGAGCTATTAGAAAAAGAAAATAGTGATCACCACAAGCCGGATGGTTACCTGGATCTCCTGCGCGTAGCATGCCGGTGTTATATGTTGATACATCCTTATCTCTATCCGAATTATTTCATACTCATATGGTTTCTCTTTCACTTATCCAAGCTGATATGATCGAACATTGTCTGCCACTTGATATTTAGTACGCCATTTGATAATGAAACCGTTTTGCCACGGATTATTTGTATTGCCATAGCTCTAGTATCCCACGGAAAGCACCTGAATCATATATTCATATTACTACTGGCTCCAATAGTCCAATTTAACCTTGGAAAAAACTTTCCAATATGTTATCTCTACTTAAGAAACAATGGTAGCTGTTGGATGAAGGTGAGCTTGCTTACCTTTCAGAGAGCCCACATGCTTGATGATGATCTAAATAATTGCTTGGGTTATATTATATCAGACCAAATTAACTTTCAAAGGAGCGAATTACATGATGATGATCTAAACTGCAGTATACAATATGATCCAACAGATAAATGTGGAACATAGATTTTTGCTCAATGAACAGTTGACATCAATGAGAAGGAAAGGAAAGACATCAAGGCAACTAACACGTTTACTTGACAACCAAATTTGGATCTTTGTTGTAGCTTCAAATTAAAACTTGTACGAGGCCCGCTTTCTTGACCACCTGAATACATGAACACTCCATCTCTGCATATCATACGGTTAGACAAAATTTCATCCGAACAAAGCTTTAACTTGTAAAAATCTGACAGAGTTGCAGTGTACTGGATAGCCTGGCGACGCCTGTTGACTAACCTGGGTACCACGGAGACAGTACCAGGTGAGGTCGCACTAGTAGAAAACCTCTCATCCATCTAAGCCTTTAGTACCGGTTCGGTTCCGTGCATTGGACATCAATACCGGTTCGTTATGGACCTTTAATACCGGTTCGTAACACGAACCGGTATTAAAGGGTTTGAGCCCAGTTTCCAGGCGGTGGTGGGGCCAGGGTTGCACCTTTAGTACCGGTTCGTGGAAGGAACCGATACTAAAGGGTCTGTGCCCTATATCAGCACGCAGCCGCGCGCCCGACCCCCTGCATATCTCATTCCTCCTTCTCCTCCTCTCACATTTCCAAATATTTTGCACCTCTCACACTCCAATAATCTTCATTTTTCTCCACCATTTTAACAAGATTAACGGCATACATCTATCCAAGGGTTAGCAATATCATCCTTCCTTCCGGCGTTCCTAATTTAGCTCAGTTCTTTGGTAGTTTTAACTCGTACTATTTTTGTAGTGCAAGCAAGGTGTTCGATGAAATGCCTAAGTTAGTGATTTTATTTTTTTATATGCAATTTGAGCTGAAATTATGGTATGTTTTGTATGTTTTAATTAATATCATCCCCGTCCTTACCGCTATCGATCGCCAGCGTCGTCCCCTAGCCGGCACGGTACCACCTCGGTGAGCCCCTCTTCTTTTTTATAAAAAACAATTAGTTTTATGTGATGAACTTGAATATTAATTAAGTTGGTCACTCATATATCCATGATGTTGTGTATTTAATGATTTTTGATATACATATAAAATGAAGATGAGTCGACAATGGATGTACGGTGACCGGTGCCATCCCGAGTTCATTACTGGCATGCATTATTTTCTCAACGTGGCTTAGGCAAACAGGCGGTCGAATGGTTTCATGTATTGTCCATGTAGTTCCTGTAAGAATATGAAGGATTACTCTACCTCGAAGACCCTTCACGTCCACCTGCTGGAGAACGGTTTCATGCCCAGCTATAATTGTTTGACCAAGCATGGAGAAAGAGAGGTTATATTGGAAGACAACGAAGAAGAAGAGGATAGTGACAACTATCCCTTATTCACTGAAGACGGTGGTAGTAGAATGGGGGAAGACGAAGCTGAAGAAGAGCCCATTTTCGATGAGCCGATTTTTGATGACCCGGATGACGATTTGGGTCGGGCCATTCTTGATGCGAAGATGAACTGCGGAAATGAAAAGGAGAGGTTGAAGTTGGAGAAAATGTTAGAGGATCACAACAAACTGTTGTACCCAAATTGCGAAAATGGTCGAAAAAGCTGGGTACCACGCTGGAATTGCTGCAGTGGAAGGCAGAGAATGGTACTTCGACAAGGGATTTGGAAAGTTGCTGAAAATAATAAAGAAGATGCTTCCAGGGGAGAACGTGTTGCCCTCTAGCACGTACGAAGCAAAGAAGGTTGTCTGCCCTCTAGGATTAGAGGTGCGGAAGATACATGCATGCATCAATGACCGCATCCTCTACCGCGGGGAGTACGAGAATTTGAATGCATGCCCGGTATGTAGTGCATTGAGGTATAAGATCCGGCGAGATGACCTCGGCGATGTTGAGGGTGAGTCCACCCCCAGGAAGAGGGTTCCTGCGAAGGTGATGTGGTATGCTCCTATAATACCACGGTTGAAACGTTTGTTCCGGAACAAAGAGCATGCCAAGTTGTTGCGATGGCACAAAGAGGACCGTAAGAAAGATGTGATGCCGAGACACCCCGCTGACGGGTCGCAGTGGAGAAAAATCGACAGAGAGTTCAAGTCATTTTCAGATGACGCAAGGAACTTAAGATTTGGTCTAAGTACAGATGGCTTTAATCCTTTCGGGGAGCAGAGCTCCAGTCATAGCACCTGGCCATTGACTCTATGTATCTATAACCTTCCTCCTTGGTTGTGCATGAAGCGGAAGTTCATTATGATGCCAGTGCTCATCCAGGGCCCGAAGCAACCCGGCAACGACATTGATGTGTACCTGAGGCCATTGGTTGAAGAAGTTTTAGAGTTGTGGCGTGACGAAGGTGTACCTATGTGGGATGAGCACGAACAAAAGGAATTTAACCTACGAGCGTTGTTATTTGTAACCATCAATGATTGGCCTGCTCTTGGTAACATTTCAGGGCAGTCAAACAAGGGATACAATACATGCACACACTGTTTAGGTGAGACTGACAGTAATTATTTGGGAAACAAGAATGTGTACCTGGGGCATCGTCGATTTCTTCCAAAACAACATCACGTAAGAAAGAGAGGAAAGCATTTCAGAGGTGAGTGCGTATAACCGAACGAAGCCTACCCGCCCTACTCGGGGAAGTTATATATGATATGGTCAAGGATTTAAAAGTGATCTTTGGAAAGGGTCCCGGCGGACAATCTGTTCCGCATGATGTTGACGGACACGTACCCATGTGGAAGAAGAAGTCGATATTTTGGGAGCTACCCTACCGGAAATTCTTAGAGGTTCACTCTGCAATCGACGTGATGCACGTGACGAAAAATCTTTGCGTGAACCTGCTAAACTTCTTGGGCGTGTATGGGAAGACAAAAGATACACCGGATGCACGGCAGGACCAGCAAAGTATCCACGAAGGAAACAACCTGGATCCGGAGAAGTATCAAGGTCCTGCCAGCCTACGCTCTTACCAAAGAGGAGAAGGAGATCTTTTTTGAAGTCCCGAGTAGCATCAAGGTCCCGTCCGGCTTCTCGTCGAATATAAAGGGAATAATAAACATGTCGGAGAAAAAGTTTCAAAACCTAAAGTCTCATGACTGCCACGTGATTATGACACAATTACTTCCGGTTGCATTGAGGGGGCTTCTGCCGGAAAATGTTCGAGTACCCATTGTGAAGCTATGTGTGTTCCTCAATGCAATTTCTCAGAAGGTGATAAATCCACTTGCTCTACAAAATTTACAGAAGGATGTGGTCCAATGTAGAAATGCCCAGCGTCGGCCGCCTCCCCCACCACACGGCCGACCAGCAGTGGCGCGCCTCGCGGAGGCTCCAGGAGGCCAGGCTGTACGCGGTCGCGGCGTACCTCGCCGTGGAGCAGTGCTGCGTCCACGTGCCGGGCGCTGGGACAGCTTGAGGCTCTTCCCGAGCGAGCATCGCTCGTCGGAGACCTGGGTGCCATTTGTAGCTCAACTCTGAACTTGGGTGCCATTTGTGTGTCCGTAGTTACATGTGAACTCGCAAAGACTTCGGGATTAGCTGGCCAGTGTTGTGTCGTTGTTATCCACACTACTAGGGAAAAGCCTATAGGTGGAGGCAAGTGGTGCCGGCGCACCACCTTGTGCATGCGCCGGTGGAAATCATTGCCGGCGCACCACATTTCAGCCGCGCCGGCGATGGAGGGGCACTGCCGGCGCACCTAGGGGAAAGGCTCGCCGGCGCTATTTCCTGGCATGGCCCCGGCCGATTCGGGCCAGGCCCAAGAATCATTGCCGGCGCATCGGCCCAGTGGTGCGCCGGTGGAAAATTTGATATTGCCGGCGCACCCCTGGGCCGGTGCGCCGGCAATGACTCTTGGGCCTGGCCCGGTTGTGATATAGCCGAAAGGGGTATATGTTGCCGGCGCACCATGGTCCAGGTGCGCCGGCAATAACCCGGCAGTTATTTCAGCCACCAACCAGCCCACTCACTCACACACTCACTACACTCCACTTCTCCACACAAACCCGAGCCTTCTCCCAACCCAGCTCATTTTTGCCCATTTCTATCCCCAATTTCACCAATTTGACCAAACAAAATCAAAATTTTTGAGCAAATCTTCCCTTCCTACATGCATCTCCCACATCCCCCTATGTAGATCTAGATCTACTATCCCGCATTGACCGCTCAATCTAGATCTAGATCTAGAAAGTCGGCTTCCATACGCCATTGTCGCGGCGCGTCGTCTCGATCTTATCGAGGAATATATCAAACAAATAGGTGATTAATGAACAAATTAAGGAATGAAATCGATGTATGTTGGACATTTGAAGAAAAGCTCTCGTGTGTGGCATATATATATGTTGTGCTTGTGCTTGTGTGTGTGTTGGCGTTGAAAATGAGTTGCCAACGTTGCGCCGAAATGTTGATTCTTCAAGTTTCCGTTTCGGCACATTTCGGCGCTCCTATGTCCTACCGTGTAGGAAGGTCATGCCGAAATTTTCCGTGAAAACTACCGACGGATGCATGGTTCTAATGAATTATGTAATCTTACCATGCAGGCGATAATGGTTATCGAGATGAGTGAAAGCATCGTGATGAGATATCTGAAACACGCGATCATCGACATGTATGAAAATAACCGCACGGAGGTATTGTGTCCGTGCCGGAGATGCAAACGAGGGAAATGGTTTGACCCGTATTCAGGCAAGTTGCGGGGGCACCTGCTCACTAATGGTTTCATGCATGGACACACTCAATGGATGAGTGATGATGGCGCGGAGGTCAATGGGGCGACGGCGGCAGTTGGTAAAAATGGCCGGCAAGAAGGAGGGCATCATGATACGGATGACGATGAAGAGTTTGTCGCACATGACGATAACCTTGACGACGACAATAACCTTGACGACGACAATAACCTTGACGACGACGAAGAGGTGCCGCTAGCTTCGGTCGTGCGGGACCCTCATCTTCAAGATCTGCTTCTCGAAAAGACGAAAGGCGCCAAGCGGAAATCAAAGCTTGAGCAACTCGAGATAGACTCGAATACTCCGTTGTACGACTCAGGTCGCGGGTTGGGGAGTCTCGCTTGAGAGTAGCTCTCGATGTGCTGCAGATGAAGGCGAAACACGGATGGACGGACACAAGCGTCGACGACATCCCGGAATACGTGAAAGATCTCCTTCCTGCCGGGAACACGTGTCCTGGTAGTCTAGCCGAGGCCAAGAGAATCACGTGCCCTCTCGACTTACCCCACGAAAAGTATCACGCCCGCATCAACGATCGTATCATGTATCGCAAGGAGCACATGGACAAGACCAAATGTCCGTGTGTGAAGCTGAACGGTACAAGAAAGGGAAGAAGAAAGCTCCTCGGAAAGTTGTGTGGTACTTCCCGCTCGCCCCCGGCTTCAACGGTTCTACGCGGACCGCAAGGAAGCAAAGCTCATGCGCCGGCACGCAGAAAGAAAGGAGGCAGTGTTGAATGATAAAGAGCGGATTGAGCACCCAGTGCTCGACGCACCCTTCGGATGCAAGCCGATGGAAAGCATTAGACAATGAATTCGGAAGTTTTGGGGCAGATCCCGTAAACATCAGGTTGGGTGCGAGCACGGACGGATTCAATCCGTTCGGAAACCGCAGCAGCACACATAGCACATGGCCCGTGTTTGTATGGATCTACAACCTCCCGCCCTGGCTGTGCATGAAGAGGAAGTACATACGGATGAGTATGCTAATTCAAGGGCCGACACAGCCAGGAAACGATATCAACATGTATCTCGAACTATTAAAGGAGGAGCTTGAAACGTTGTGGGCGGAGGAAGGGGTAGATACATGGGACGCCGTCGCGGAAGAATATTTCCCTTTGAGAGCCGCGTTGATCACGACGGTGCAGGACTACCTCGGATACGGTTACATTTCGTGCCGGGTGTGCCATGGACACAAGGCATGTGTCGGGTGCATGGAAGAGACGATGTTTTTGCAGCTTGGTAAGGATGGCTCTTCGAAAACAGTTTACATGGGGCATCGAAGGTGGCTACGAAAACCGACCCGTGGAGAAAGCGTGGAGATCCGTTCGATGGTACAAATGAACCCCGAGGACCTCCACGTAAGAAGAGCGGCGAAGAGATCGATACATTACCGAAAGGTTGGAAGGAGTGCCCTGCGCCGGGAAAGATTCGTCAAAAGCCTGGAGAGAAGAAGAAGAAAAAGGAAACGACGCCGCTCATTGGTGTATGGAAAAGGAGGTCCGTGTTTTGGGACTTGCCGTATCGGAAAATTCTCGATACACCTCACTGCCTTGATGTCATGCATATTACAAAGAACGTGTGCGAGAGCTTGCTTGGCACTCTTCTCAACATGCCGGACCGGACCAAAGATGGGCCGAAAGCAAGACATGACCTGAAAGTTTTGGGCATCAGGGAAGAGCTTCGGATCCCGCCGGCCCAAGAGGGACAGTCGGAGGAGGAGGCGGACGGCGGTCGAAGCGCAAAAGGATTAAGCAGCCGGACTATTACTGTCCCCCTCCTCGCTTCACTTTTAGTCCGGCCGAGGTCGATCAATTTTTCAATTGCCTTGTAGGAGTCGAGTGCCCTTCGGTTACTCCGGGGTAATAAGCGGATACATGGACCCCAAGAAACGAAACTTCAGCGGCATGAAGTCTCATGACCGTCACGTGATGATGACGCAGATTCTTCCGGTTGCAATCCGAGGTATAATGGATGACCATGTCCGTGCAACGCTGACTGGGCTCGTAACTTCTTCGACGTCATAACTCGGAAGTCGATAAGCGTGAAGAAACTCGCAAGGCTCCGGGAAGAGATCGTGGTGATCCTATGTGAGATGGAGATGTACTTCCCGCCTCGCATTCTTTGACGTGATGGTCCATCTCGTTGGTCCATATCATGGATGATATCGTCAGTCTAGGGCCGGCATTCTTACACAACATGATGCCGTTTGAAAGAATGAATGGGGTCATTAAAGGATACGTTCGTAACAGGTCACATCCGGATGGAAGCATCGTACAGGGCTGGCTCACCGAAGAGTGCATCTCTTTCTGCACGAATTATCTAGACATCGAGGACCCTGTTGGTTTGCCTCAAAACAAGTACCTCCGTAGGTTCGAGGGAGTAGGCCACAAAAATGGAAGGAAGGAACTGCACGTGCACATGTCTGGTCGGAGTTCCGACTTTGACAGGGCCAACTTAGTAGCGCTACAACACATTGACTTGATCGATCCTTGGTTGAAAGAGCACAAAACCATGATAGAGAACAGTGGCAAGCCGATGATGACGGAAGCGTGAAATATACGGAGAGCACAACTCCTCTTTCGCGCGCTGGTTCAAAGACCACATTGTTGCTAATCCCCCACCAATGGATTCCGACAAGGATAAACTAGTATTGGCCTTGTCACATGGCCCCGCGCCCAACATCATGACTTACCAAGCGTACGATATCAACGGGTACACATTCTACACGGAAGAAAAAGACAAGAACAGGTGTTTACCGGAACTCGGGGGTAACGATGGATTCCTGGACGGGTGACGTAAAGACTAGATACTACGGAAGAATCGAGGAAATCCGGGAGCTTAGCTACGCCGGGGAGAAAGTGCCGATGTTCCGTATCGGATGGGCTAAGAGCGTCGAAAAGAAGACCGGTATTTCACCACCATGTTTCTACCCGAAGCCAACAAATCAAAGTCCACGAACGCCACCGCGCAGAATGAGCCATGGGTACCGGCAGAACACGTGCACCAATGCTTCTTCATAACCGACCCATCCGAGGCCTAGCCGTGTTATCGTGAGGAGAGGCAAGAGGACCATCGTCGGAATGGATGGAGTCGCCAACGAGGAAGACTTCGAAGGACAAGTCGGAGACCCAATGATGGAAGAATCCGAGGACGAAGACACAACATACACCACAAGAAGAAGCAGGACCACGCTACCGAGGTCAGGTCGACCCTTCAAAAGAAGAAGTCACGACACGGGGCTAAATTATTCAACGACGAGCAAGAAAAGCAAGAAGAAAGCGAATCACTCTTCTCAATCGATGATGTAAAACTTTATTTGCAATGTATAACTCATATTTTGTGTAATTCATAACTACTCATATTGTCATGGCCAATATTTTATGTATGACTAATTAATATTGTGTTGGTCAATATTTTATGCATGCATGTATATAACTCATATTTTGTGTAATTCATAACTACTCATATTGTATAGGATTATCTTGAAAAGAGAAGGAAATAAAATAGTATAGGATTTGTGGGAAAAGAAAAGAAACATAAAAGAAAGTGAAAAGAAATAAAGAAAAGAATAAAAAAAAGAAAGTGAAAAGAAATAAAGAAAAAATAAAAAGAAATGGCCAGCCAGGTTGGGGGACAAGTCCCGGGTATAGCTGGGCTCACCTTATTGCCGGCGCACCACATGTTTGGTTCGCCGGGGGTATAGTTGTCCCCGGCGAACCAAACATGTGGTGCGCCGGCAATAAGGTGAGCCCAGCTATACCTGGGACTTAACCGCTGCGCGTGCTATCTCTCTCTTCCTCTTCCTCACATCTTCCCCGTACCGACGACGACGACCACCCGCCAGCGCCGCCACCCGCCGTTCTGCACCACCAGCCCCCCACCACCTCGCCTCCGCCGTCGAGGAGGAGCCGCCGCCGCTGTCGAGGAGGAGCCGCCGCCGGCCGTCGGATCCACCGCCGCCGTCGGATCCGCCGCTCGCCAGCCCGCCACGGAGAGGAGGAGCAGGAGCAGGAGACAGGAGACCCGTACCCGCCGCTAGCCGCCGCCGTCGACCCCTCGCCGGTAGTCGGTACGTCCACCCCCTCTCGCCCCCAATCCCCTCCGCCCCCAATCCCCCTCTGCCCCCATTGCTTTTTCAATGTTAGGGTTCATACTAAAATCATCAATTTGAAATTTTCTGGTTTGAAATTAAATGATGAAATTCAGTAGCAAATGATGAAATGCAGTAGCAAATGATGAAATGCACTCATATTCATTCTATGGTTTGAAATTTTGAGAGAGCACTACAATGAATTCATTCTCTGGTTTGAAATTAAATGATGAAATGCAGTAGCAAAAAATGGGGATTTTCAGTGCTACTTTTCATGTTTTTTAGGTATGTTCATAATAATATGATGGTTCTCTAGTTAAAATAATTTAGTAGGTTTAGTTAATAAAATTTGCTAGCACTAAAAATGCTGCCATAAATTGCTACTGGTTAAAAATGCCCAATTGTTTAGTTCAAAATGCTCATGCATGCTCACCTGGTTGTAAATTAATTTGGTTCAAAATGAAAATGCATCATTACCTACTGCCAAAAAAGAAAATGAAATAGAGGTTTGGCTCAAAATTGATTTTACTTGCAGTAGCTAAAATGAAAATTGATTTTGTTTAGTTAATTGGCCAGTGCATGTACAAGGTGAAGGAATGCTAGCAGTAGCAAGTGTTAGGGTTAGGCATACATTTAAATGTTAGGGTTATGGTTAGCCAAGAATGCTAGGGTTAGGGTTAGCCAAGTGTTAGGGTTAGCCAAGAATGCTAGCAGTAGCAAGAAAATGGTCCATGCTATTGTAAAATACATGTTATTCTCAACATTTATATGTTCCCTTAACCGAGAGAAAATGCTCTCTGCCATTTATGCTCTCATGCTCATGCTACTCGTCAAATTATGTTAGCAATAAAAATAAAATGCTTTAATAAAATGCTTTATATACTAAGTGCCGTTGAAAAAAGAAATTGAGTTGGGGTTTTTTATTATAGTGTAAATGAAATGGAAATGCTCATTGGTTCATTTAAAATAGTTCTCCGGTTTAGTTCACTATTGCTACTTCACTATTTAAAATGGAAATGGAAATGAAATGAATGCTCATGTTGATGCTCACTCGGTTGCAAATAAAGATTTTGAAATGGTTTTGAAATGCTACTCGCTCATGCTCATGCTCACCGCCAAAAAAGAATGCTCTCCGGTTTTGCTCTCTGGTTTGCTAAAATGACACATGTGAGCTTCTCTGGTTCATTTAAAAGAAAATGAAAATTGGTGCTATGTTCCTTATCTGGTTCATTTAAAACAAAATGAAAATGATAAGGTACCTAGTGTATTTTGTATAAGTGGGTACAAGCTCTGTTTGGCACTGTTTTAATTATGTAGCCAGAGAGTAGCATGGTGTTGATGTACAAGCTCTGTTTGGCACTGTTTGTTGGAGAAGACACATGTATCATATATGTGAATTTCTGTTGTAATTAAGTAATGCTGCCAGGGATGCCAGGGATGTAAAATGCTCACTATACTGGTTGTAGTACATGCAATGCTGCTGCTACTATTTGCTACTATTGTTGCTGCTACATTTTGAGTTATGTAACTTGAGAGTTAAGATGTTTCTGCTACTATTGTTGCTGCTACATTTTGAGTTATGTAACTTGAGAGTTAAGATGTTTCTGCTACTATTGTTGCTGCTACATTTTGAGTTATGTAATTGGAGAAAATTCCTATATGTGAATTGCATTTCTGTTACAGGGATTGAGTTGCTATTGAGTGCCGGAATGTCGATTCATTTCCGTTCCGGCAATTCTAGCACTCGGCATGACCAATTTTTAGCAAAGGTCATGCCGAATTTTTCCGTGAATTCTAACTCTTTTTCGTCTTCTATTAGTGCAAGCCACCATGTCGTCTCAAGAAGAGTTAGAGGAGCACTACAATAGGCACTTCTTTAGGACGGAGGAGGATGCCGAGGCCGCTGGTGTTGGCGGCGACGAGGACCATGAGATGGAGGATGCCGCTGGGGGTAGTACCGGGTTGAAGTGGATCGGGCGTTACCGGGCTATGAGGATTTGTTTCCTCCTAATCAACCGCATGGTGCCGATGACGATAGCCCGTTGAATCTGGCCTCACTGAAGGGTTGGCTACTGCTATGGCCGAAGACCCTAATTCGGATCAACACCTACTCGGGGTCGACGGCAAGCAAAGACAAGCACCTTGCGGCGCCACATGTCGGCGTCCCTCCACGACAGCCGGCGGCGCCCGTGGTCATCGCCCCACCGAACGGCCGAGCTGCGCCGGAGGTCGGCGCCCCACCACAACAGCCGAGCTGCGCCGGAGGCCGAGGAATATGAACGTGACAACTTCCAATGGGATATTCCTACGTCTTCACAAGTTGTCCATGAGGATGCGCCGGGCTTCAAATATGTGTGCTCCAAGAAGCTGTTCGATTCTCAAGAAACGGCCGATGAGGCGGAAAATCTCGAGGAGGTCGCCACCGCCGCCGTCAAAAATATGTTGAGCCCAAACACACTCCGTGCTACGGCCACTACGGCGATGGATGGTCCAGCACTACAACCCAAGAAGAGGAAGAGGGCAAATAAGAAGGACGCCCAAGACAAGGCGGCGGCGGCCAAATCCAAGGACAAGGTCCCACTCCTTGACAAGTTGCCAAACAATTGGCGACCTCCGCATCACTTGGGTCAACCGATGCTGCCGGAGCATGTCGTGAAGAAACTCACCCCGGATATGAGGAGCTTGCATGAGACTGTCTTGCATGTGGAGAACCTTCTTCTCAAATCAAAAGATCCTGGTTACCCTCTCTTCGTGGCGAAGGTGCCAACTGGCATGAACTTCGTCGAGAAGTACCCCGCGGACTTGTGCTTCATCCGGTTCAACGACATCTTCAGCATCTATCGCATGCAAGCGCTCCACTTTAGTGTGGTTCGCCTAGTTGCTCTTAGCATGTCTTCCCAGATTGTTAAGGAGGGGACGCCGACCATCGCGATCATGGACCCCTTCTATATGCGGGAGAGCATCATCTGCAACCCTGGGGATCGCGCGATTGCCACCCAGCAGGTCGAGGATTTCATGCTGGCGAACATTAAGAAGGGCGCCATTCTCATCCCTTACTTCCCCGAGTAAGTAATCACTCGCTAGTCCCCCATCACCATTCTATCCTATATCTCCATTTGCATTTCCAAAGGTTAATCCGTGTGTTTTCCGCAGAGACAAGTTCCGCACCCTCATCGTCGTGCACCCGCAACACTCGCATGCGGTCTATCTCGACTCGGGTAGGGACCGCAAGAAAGACTACTCCCACATCAGGGCCCTTCTCAATGATGCTCTCACCGGCTTCGCCAACAAGGCAGGCCCCCTCAAAGTAGAGAGGAAATCCCGAGGAGGCTTCGTCTTAACCCACACAACCAACTTCCCCTGCCTCAGGCAGTCGACGCCCGACAATGGGATGGACGCGTGGTACGCCATCCTTCGGATGCAGGAGTACATAAAGTACGCAGATGACATGTTGCTGCCAGATAATCTCAGAAACAGGTTTGCAAACATGGCGGATGTCCCTGATAGAGAGATTAGAAAGAACTGGGGTCGCATCCAGCAGTTCATTTGCACGATAATCCTGCAGGATGTCAACAATAGGTCTGGCGAGTTCTTCTACGGCTATGGTCTACCACCTAATGACGAGATAGACCTCCGCTTGGAGATGTCGCGTGATGAGAGGCCGTTCAACTCGCTTGAGGGCTGCCGTCCATTCCCCCCTAGGCGTACAACCTGATCCTACGACGGGAACACTTGCTAAAGCTTGAACGATATGTCCTTGAACTTCCGTACTGTAATAATTGTTATATATTCCCATAGAATCGAGTAGTTGCTTTTATTTAGTTGTATGAATGTGCATGTGAACATGTGTCCGTAGTTTCATTTACTTTGCTATATATTTCAAGATTATGGCGTACATAGCTTAATAATTATTTGCATTTACTCGACCACTACTTGCCTCGTATTTGGAGTTCGCCGATGATTAGAATGTTCGGTCAATCGTACACTCGGGGGTGGAGCCGGTGAGCCTTGGTGCGACGGCCACAAGTATCAATCTATTGTGCATCCTACCTAGCCTCTCACCGACTCCATCCCTGGATGTTAATATTTGTTTCGACCGACAAAGTATGAGGCACGCTATTTAATTCGTACTACTTGTCTTCTATTTGAGTTCGCACTTCTTAATTGCATTGGCCGATGATTAAAATGTTCGGTCACTTGTACACTCGGGGTGGGGCCGGTGAGGCTTGGTGTGATGGCCACAAATATCAATCTATTGTGCATCCTACCTAGCCTCACTGACCCCATCCCTGTATGTTATTATTTATTTCGACCAACAAAGTATGAGGCACATGCTATTTAGTTCATACTACTTGTCTCTTATTTGAGTTGGCACTTGTTCATTGCATTGGTACTAACGTTTTACTTGTCTTGTGAATGGAGATGCCGACGACATATGTCGTGTACAAGGGGAGGGTTCCTGGAGTCTACGACGATCGGGAGGACTGTCGGAGACAGGTGCACCGTTTCGGCGGCAACAGCTACAAGGGATACCCCACTAGGGTGGAGGCGGAAGGAAGATACGCCCGTTATCTAGCGGGAGAGATGAGGGACATGAGGAGGAACCGGATGAAGACCATGGCCTTCGTGATGATGGTCATGACCATGTTGGTCATGTTCTATGTGATTCTAGTTTAGGTTAGGACCTACATTGTGAGGTGTATGACGATACTTGTGACGACTATGTACCAAGACTTCTAACTTTGTGAAACTTCGCCGTTCGGTGTTGCATATGCACATGTGTGTTGTATGAATCAACACATTCCGAAACGAGACTTGCGTATTTGTGTACTGATACCGAAATGAAACTTGGCTCTCTATGTGCTTCTCATATTGCATGTAATACTGTATATGCTGTCAAATATGTATTGTAATATGCTTGTCAAAATTGTATTGTAATATGCTGGAAAAAAGTGGAAAAAAGAATTTTCGAATTAATTGCCGGCGCACCTAAATGACACATTGCCGGCGCACGTGGCATTCGCCGATGCTTGGAAGCACTACTGCCGGCGCACCCGATAGTGCGCCGGTGGAATAGATCTTTGCCGGCGAAGCGGGGTGGTGCGCCGGCAGCAGCGAGAGATATCGCCGGCGCACTACCTGGTGCGCCGGCAGTGTCCGTTTATCACCGGCGCGTTCGCACCGGCGGGCTCGTGGTGCGCCGGCAATGGGGGTTTTAGGTGCGCCGGCAATGGGCCTTTCCCTAGTAGTGCCATAATGTTCATATATTGCCAAAACGCATCCATTCTACATTATTTGAGCAGTGAATTTCGAAGTTGATTTTGTCTCTGCAAATGAACTGCAAGATTTCTTAAGGGCATGCTTGTGTTTTTGTTTGGCATATTCATTTCAAAAGGAGGGCATATGTGTTTGTATTTCACATGATTATGCTATTAATTGCTTTCTTCATTTTGCAGTGATATTGAGGTATGGAGGACGGCACCTTCGTCCGAGATGAGGAGGGGGAAGAAGCGGTGCAGAAATTGATCTATGAGAGTGCCCGTGGTCCGGAACCCGACGATGGAGATGACAACGAGTACCAAGACTTTCTGAATGATTTTGGCGAGGGACTTGAGTCTGAACAAGTTAGAAAAGACAACGAAGTGTCCATCACAAACTCCGGCGAGGTGTATATCTATGTATCAATTAGTCTGTGTTCATCCCTAGATGCATTCATTTATTTGTATTGCACTTATTAACGAATAATTTTTTTTTAGCCTTCTGGATCATCGAGCAAGTCTGTTAGAACAAAACGAGGCCCGACGCGGGTGCTAAAGGGCGAGGGCAGGTTAGCCCTCACGGCATTCAAGGATAATGGTGAACCAGTTCATCCCAAGGAGTTTTGCCGCAAATTTACAACTCAATTCGGAGTTATTGTTAGGGACCATGTACCGATCAGCATTCAAGAGTGGCATAAGCCGAAGAACCCGGAGAGTGGTGCTAGTTATGTCAACGACACGATGAAAAATTTTCTTTGGGACACGCTACTGACAAAGTTCAGCCTACCGGAAGACATGACGGAAGGCCAGAAGAATAAAGTCAAGGAATGGACATTGAAGAAGATGGCCATACAATTCCGGAGCTTCAAGAAAAATTTATGGGACAAATATAAGAATGAAGATCCGAGTATTCGATGATAATCTAGTGAAGATAAAAGATCACCGGGCCGCATTTAAGGAGTATAAGAAATCGTCTACTTTTGTGTCCCGATCGAAGAAAAATACCGAAAATGCTGCAAAGAAGAAACTTCCGCATCATTTGGGGTCAGGTGGCTACAAGAGTACCATTCCGAAGTGGACGAGTGTTTGAGAATAAAGCGATGGATCATGGAATCACTCCACAGACATGGGACTGGCCCGAACGGTCCAAGTTCTGGTTGTTCGCTCATGGGGCAGGGTTGGACCCAAAGACAGGGCTGATCGTTGCGAAGGGAAAATGGAAGGAAAAAATTGAGGCAATTGTACCGAAGCTTGTAGATGCAATTGAAAAGGTCGAAAGGGAGAGTACATTCCCGATCGAGAGAATGACGAGCTGACACTCGCTCTGGGGAACCCTGAACATGTTGGACGGGTATGAGCTCGCCCAGGTCTCACCATGAAGGAAGCGTGGCCGGACAGCGCTGACACTTATAGAAGCCGTTCGCGAAAGAAGAAGAAGGACGCCGACATTGTAACGAAATTGTTAACTAGGGTGGAGGCTCTTGAGAGAAATCAGAGGGCACCTGATCAGACGCTGTTTCTACAGGATCCACAAGCCGATGCTGCCCCATCTTAGCGAAGAAGCAGTGTCGGTTCCTCGCATCTTGACGGATGTGGAGGAAGCTACCCCGTGGATTATGTCACGGAGAAGACAGATTGCGAGCTACATATGTTATTCAGGACCGCGTCCGTTAAGGTGGCGGTCGGCTATGTGTACCCAAGTGAAGATGGAGCAATGCACCATCATATGCCCATTCCACTCGGCTGTTTTCGTGTCGGGGTGGATGAAGTTGTTCCGGGTTTTGAAACGAGTGGAGCTTGATATTCCTAGAGGTGAAGATGAGAGGACACCGGCCGATGTCAAGCACGGTTTCGCCCTATGGCCGAAGAAGTACGTCGTCCTTTTGCAAAGGCCACCGACTCCTTCACATGAGCAGCAAATGCCATCGACTCCTCCCTGGTGGCGATCCCGGTGAGCAGCCAAGTCCACACCTACCCGAGAGGGACCCCGGCGTGAGTCCACCATCTCGAGATCCTCCGCGACGTAAGACGGCGTCCGTTAAGCGGAACGGTACGCCGCCTAGGAAGAAAGCTAGAAAGGAGAAACAACCGCCGCCTGCGAGAAGTTACCTTGGGAAAAAACTCCGGAGGAAAACGCGGAGGCCGTTCGGGCCGAGTTGAAGAAATGGTTTGCACCGAAAGTGCCTGAGATACCTTTCGAGAAGACACTAGATCCGGTGAAAGTTGTGCGTACCGTTGACAATCTATATGACCCTGTACCATCGCCGCCATCTGACTATGCGCGTTCTATTGAAAGGTCGTATGACAAGATGATCGAGGCGACAAAACCCGTTCAATCGGGTATCAGGGAGATAAAAGGGATACACAGTGTCTACCAGCTCGGACAACAACCCATTCAATCCGTCGCCCCTCTCAAGGTGTTTGACGGGAAGACCGTTCAAAGTTCTCGACAAGACGCAATTGATTACGCCTTCGCTGAACGAGCATATCAGTTTGTTCAAGGGAAAGATTTGGTCGAGAATCTCAGGAAGGTACCAACATGTATGCGTAACTTGCATTCGTGGTACCTTAAGGCCTCAAAGGAAGGGATCGAGACTATCATGGTGCGAGTTAGGGAAGAGCACTACTTCCGGAGTACTCGTGTGAACGTTGACTTCGCCGAACTCTTTCGGTTATACAATCTCCGGGCCCTCGACAAATCAATCATCGGTTGCTATTGTCACGTAAGTGATTTATTTATTTAATTTGAGAAGTCTTTAGCTCAGCTCGTTCATTGTCTGCAGATTATAATCTTTTGTGCGCTATATTATGCAGATCGAAGATGCTCGAATGCAAAAGGGATGATATCACAGACATTGGGTTCATTGACCCGCACACAATGCATGTTAAAACCATAGAGAATCCCCTCTATAACAAGGATACACCGCAGACTTTGCTAAGGTTTTTTAAGCGACAACGTGACAAAAAGCTAATAATTTGGCCTTACAACTTCGAGTGAGTCTTACTTGTCTTATAACACATTATATTTTGCTCACCGTATGTCAAAATTTTAACTAATGACTTATATATATGACACTACATATTGAAACGTGCGTAGGTTTCACTTTATTCTTCTCGTCATCAATTTGGAAATTGGAGAAGTTGAAGTCTTTGACTCACTAAGCAAAAAATTGGAACTATACGTGTCTTGTTTTTTAATGCTCAGAAGGTAATTTTAATTCTTATCGGTTTGTTTCGTTAATTTCCTGCTTTGAACTAATTGATGACTCTTTTATGCATTTTCTTTTGCCGAGCAGCGTATGGCAAACTTTCATCAAGGAAGATACGTCCCGTGAATGGACACCGAAGCTGCGATGGCGTGCGAAAGTAAGTAGTACTACCTAGGTCCACACACCTTTTAATTATCATACTTGACTATTGTTTGATTGAATTATATTCTTGTAAAGAAATGCCCGCAACAACCTCCGGGGACCGATCTCTGTGGATTCTTCATTTGCGAGTACATCCGCAGAATTGTCGACGAGAGAACGAATAACGAAAGAAATAAAGAGGTACAAAAACAATCTTCACAAATTTGTTTTGTTATCATAAGTTGTGCTTGAGTTTCAGTAATAGTTGTTTCATGTATTCATTTGTATCTTATTCTTTTATAGTTGGCAAGAAAGCGGAACAAGCTCTCAATCGATGACCGCTTCATAGCAATAGGCGAGGAATTGGCGGGATTTTTCCTTCGGGACGTCATACCACCACTCGCAGAGTACCACTATGAATGAAGATGTACATGTTACATATATAGTTGACTCGAAGAGTACCACTATGCTACATGTAATAGACATATATAGAGTACGCCTCGGAGAGTACCACTATGCATGAAGATCGATCTTCATGCATAGTGCTACTTAATTTGCGATCTTATGCAATAACATGTGTGTTATATTATATGCACCAACTTGCTATGCATCATCTTGATCTTCATGTACTACCTAAACCCAAACGCGTTTCTGGTGCATCGACGCGATATGAAACAAACCGATATCCCTAAACCCCTCCAAAAACCCTAAAAAACCAATTCTCTGCCGCGGCAGAGATTTGGGCAAATTCCCTGCCGCGGGTGGGAACCTTTGGTACCGGTTCGTATTACCAACCGGTACCAAAGCTCCTTGGCCCTGAGCTCTCCTGGTGGCCCACGTGGAGGGCCTTTTATACCAGTTCGTAAGCAACCGGTACGAAAGGGGGGGGGGCCTTAGTGCCGGATAATTAATACCGGTTGCTCAACCGGTACTAATGCCCCTCTGGAACCGGTACTGATGAGAGATTTTCTACTAGTGTCGCAACCATGTACCTAGCAAGAAAAGTAGCAGCTAGTAGAAATATGGATGGATTCCGTCTAAAAAGTAGAAACATGGATGGCATGCACTTCTTGACAGCGTCGACGAAGTTGTTTGCTGCTGAGCTGCTGACGGCGTTCTCCAACTCCCGCACCGTCGGAAGGTCGAATCCCTGCGCTCCTCCAGGGAGAACGTCCATGCATGTCACGCGCGGTGAACCGCCTGTGCGCCAAACCAATTGCCGTCACTATACCGTCGATCTCCAGCGTAGGTCGCCGCCGCCCCGGGGTCTACAGCCGTCCGTCGGTATCCGCCGCCGCCCAGGCCGCGCCGCCAATCAGTTCCCCACGCGCCGCCGTTCTCCCATCGGTGATCAGACGGGCGAGTTGTCAACCGGAATCGAGGTAGTCAGTGCATGCAACGACCTTATGGAGGCAGCCGAGGTGCTCAGCGTGGAGCATGCCCAGTTGCGTCGCGGACGACGAAGCAGGAGACGGGATCGTGGCCTAGCTGGTTCCATGGTGCCGAGATCTAGATCCGCAGTTAGAACCAGATTTTCTTTTCGAGTCTAGCTAAAACAAACGAACCGGTAGATCACTTGGGGATTTCAGTAGCGGTTGTATAGATTTAGTGGGAGGGTAAAACGGTCTAGAAAAATATGTTGGACGAAACTCTAACCGGAGGAAATAGAACCAGTTCCTCCTTTTTATATAGTAGAGATAGAGATGCATGCATGGTAGGCCATGCATGCATGCACACTAATTATATATATATATATTGTGAGGCAACTTAATCAAATGTACGTGTTTTTCATTCAAAAACTTGTCAAAATTCAAGTTAATTAATTTATCAGCGCTAGTTAGTTGGTCGCCTGCTTGATGCACAATTAAGTGTCGTTGGCATATATATATGTAGGGTTTAATTAGGGTTTTGTGTTTAGTGTTTAGGGTGTTTAGGGTGTACGTTTAGGGTTTAGGGTTTAGGGTGTTTAGAGTGTTTAGGGATTAGGGATTAGGGTTTTAGGGTTGTATGGTTTAAGGTTTAGGGATCATCGATCGAGTGCACACACACATTATTATTAGAGGCACCCGCGCCTTTGCGCATAAAGTGCATGCGTATATAAGTGTGTTTTTTGGCCACCAACGATATATAGATCGAGAGAGAGATTGAACTATATATATATCCCCAAGAATATGTTCAAATATATATAATGAAATATATGCACGAATGATATGCAAGCTAGGTATGCCATGCGTGCATGCACACTAATTATATATATATATATTATGAGGCAACTTAATCAAATGTGTTTTCATTCGAGAGAACTTGTCAAAAATCAAGTTAATTAATTTATTAGCGCTAATTAGTTGGTCGCCTGCTTGATGCGCAATTAAGTGTCGTTGGCCTATATATGTAGGGTTTAATTATAGGGTTTAGGGTTTTAGGGTTTAGTGTTTAGGGTTTAGGGTGTAGTGTTTAGGGTTTACGGTCTAGGGTTTAGGGTTTAGTGTTTACATTGTTTAGGTTGTACGTTTAGGGTATAATTAGGGACTAGGGTTTTAGGGTTTAAGGTTTAGGGATCATCGATCGAGTGCACACACACATTATTAGAGGCACCCGCGCCTTTGCGCATAAAGTGCATGCGCGTATATATATAAGTGTGTTTCTTGGCCACCAACGATATATAGATCGAGAGAGAGAGATTGAAATATATATATCCCCAAGAATATGTTCAGATATATATTGAAATATATGCACGAATGATATGTGCAAGGTATGCCATGCGCGCATGCGCACTAATTGTATATATATATATTATGAGGCAACTTAATCAAATGTGTTTTCATTCGAAAGAACTTGTCAAAATTCAAGTTAATTAATTTATCAGCGCTAATTAGTTGGTCGCTTGCTTGAAGCACATATGGAGCACCATGGTGCCCGGGCACCAAACGTGTATTTCGTACATACCTGGAGTGTACGTGTCTAAATTACACATACCTAAGGTTTACATACCTAACATATACACATACAAGTTACACATACCTAACATTTACATACTTAACATACACACATGCAAGTTACACATACCTAACATATATATACACGTATCAGTGTACGTACACCTTAGGTATGCAATACCTTAGGTATGTATCACTTGAGTATGCATATCTTAGGTATGTATACCTTAGGTATGTGTAACTTAGGTATGTATACCCTCATGTATGTGTACTATAAAGCAAAAATACGCGTATCTACGTATGGTGCCCGGGCACCATGGAGCACCAGTTAATTTACCTATATATATATATGTAGGGTTTAATTAGGGTTTAGGGTTAGCTAGCTAGGGTTTTAGGGTTAGGGTTAGGGTTAATTAGGGTTTAGGGTCTATATAGGGTTTAGGGTTTAGGGTTTGGGGTTTAGTGTTTGGGGTTTAGGGTCTAGCTAGGGTTAGGGTTTAGGGTTTAGTGTTTAGTGTTTAGGGTTTAGGGTTTAGGGTGTAGTGTTTAGGGTTTAGGGTCTAGGGTTTAGGATTTAGTGTTTAGGGTGTTTAGGGTGTACGTTTAGGGTATAATTAGGGATTAGGGATTAGGGATTAGGGATTAGGGTTTTAGTGTTTAAGGTTTAGGGATCATCGATCGAGTGCACACACACATTATTAGAGGCACCCGCGCCTTTGCGCATAAAGTGCATGCGTATATATATATAAGTGTGTTTCTTGGCCACCAACGATATATAGATCTAGAGAGAGATTGAAATATATTTAGGGTTTATGGTTTAGGGTTTAGTGTTTAGGATGTTTAGGGTGTATGTTTATTAGGGTATAATTAGGGATTAGGTATTAGGGTTAATTAGGATTTAAGGTTTAGGGATCATCGATCGAGTGCACACACACATTATTAGAGGAACCCGCGCCTTTGCGCATAAAGTGCATGCGTATATATATATATATATATATAAGTGTATTTCTTGGCCACCAACGATATATAGATCGAGAGAGAGAGATTGAAATATATATATCCCCAAGAATATGTTCAAATATATATTGAAATATATGCACGAATGATATATGCAAGGTATGCCATGCGCGCATGCACACTAATTATATATATATATTATGAGACTACTTAATCAAATGTGTCTTCATTCGAGATCGAGAACTTGTCAAAATTCAAGTTAATTAATTTATCAGCGCTAATTAGTTGGTCGCGTGCTTGATGCGCAATTAAGTGTCATTGGCCTATATATGTAGGGTTTAATTAGGGCTAGGGTTAGGGTTAGTGTTAATTAGGGTATAGGGTCTAGGGTTTAGGGTTTAGTGTTTAGGGTTTAGAGTTTAGTGTTTAGGGTTTTTGGGTTTAGGGTTCAGTGTTTAGGGTTTAGGGTTTAGTGTTTAGGGTGTTTAGGGATTAGGGATTAGGGTTTTAGGGTTTTATGGTTTAAGGTTTAGGGATCATCGATCGAGTGCCCACACACATTATTAGAGGCACCCGCCTTGATTTGCGCATAAAGTGCATGCGTATATATATAAGTGTGTTTCTTGGCCACCAACGATATATAGATCGAGAGATAGAGACTGAAATCCCCAAGAATATGTTCAAATATACGCACACACATGAATTATTAGACACACCCGCGCCTTTGCGCATAAGTGCATGCGTATATATATAAGTGTGCTTCTTAGCCACCAACGATATATAGATCGAGAGAGAGAGATTGATATATATATCCCCAAGAATATGTTCAAATATATATTGAAATATATGCACGAATGATATGCAAGGTATGCCATGCGCGCATGCACACTAATTATATATATATATATATTATGAGACTACTTAATCAAATGTGTTTTCATTCGAGATCGAGAACTTGTCAAAATTCAAGTTAATTAATTTATCAGCGCTAATTAGTTGGTCGCCTGCTTGATGCGCAATTAAGTGTCGTTGGCCTATATATGTAGGGTTTAATTAGGGCTAGGGTTAGGGTTAGTGTTAATTAGGGTATAGGTCTAGGGTTTAGGGTTTAGTGTTTAGGGTTTAGGGTTTTTGGGTTAGGGTTTAGTGTTTAGGGTTTAGGGTTTAGTGTTTAGGGTGTTTAGGGATTAGGGATCAGGGTTTTAGGGTTTTATGGTTTAAGGTTTAGGGATCATCGATCGAGTGCGCACACACATTATTAGAGGCACCCGCCTTAATTTGCGCATAAAGTGCATGCGTATATATATAAGTGTGTTTCTTGGCCACCAACGATATATAGATCGAGAGATAGAGATTGAAATCCCCAAGAATATGTTCAAATATACGCACACACATGAATTATTAGACGCACCCGCGCCTTTGCGCATAAAGTGCATGCGTATATATATAAGTGTGCTTCTTGGCCACCAACGATATATAGATCGAGAGAGAGAGATTGATATATATATATATCCCAAAGAATATGTTCAAATATATATTGAAATATATGCACGAATGATATGCAAGGTACGCCATGCGCGCATGCACACTAATTATATATATATTATGAGACTACTTAATCAAATGTGTTTTCATTCGAAATCGAGAACTTGTCAAAATTCAAGTTAATTAATTTATCAGCGCTAATTAGTTGGTCGCCTGCTTGATGCGCAATTAAGTGTCGTTGGCCTATATATGTATGGTTTAATTAGGGCTAGGGTTAGGGTTAGTGTTAATTAGGGTATAGGTCTAGGGTTTAGGGTTCAGTGTTTAGGGTTTAGTGTTTAGGGTTTAGGGTTTAGTGTTTAGGGTTTTTGGGTTTAGGGTTTAGTGTTTAGGGTGTTTAGGGATTAGGGATTAGGGTTTTAGAGTTTTATGGTTTAAGGTTTAGGGATCACATCGATCGAGTGCGCACACACATTATTAGAGGCACCCGCCTTAATTTGCACATAAAGTACATGCGTATATATATATAAGTGTGTTTCTTGGCCACCAACGATATATAGATCGAGAGATAGATATTGAAATCCCCAAGAATATGTTCAAATATACGCACACACATGAATTATCAGACGCACCCGCGCCTTTGCGCATAAAGTGCATGCGTATATATATAACTGTGCTTCTTGGCCACCAACGATATATAGATCGAGAGAGAGATTGATATATATATATATATATATCCCCAAGAATATGTTCAAATATATATTGAAATATATGCACGAATGATATGCAAGGTATGCCATGCGCGCATGCACACTAATTATATATATATTATGAGACTACTTAATCAAATGTGTTTTCATTCGAGATCGAGAACTTGTCAAAATTCAAGTTAATTAATTTATTAGCGCTAATAAGTTGGTCGCCTGCTTGATGCGCAATTAAGTGTCGTCTGCCTATATATGTAGGGTTTAATTAGGGCTAGGGTTAGGGTTAGTGTTAATTAGGGTATAGGTCTTGGGTTTAGGGTTTAGGGTTTAGGGTTTAGGGTTTACGGTTTAGTGTTTAGGGTTTTTGGGTTTAGGGTTTAGTGTTTAGGGTGTTTAGGGATTAGGGTTTTAGAGTTTTATGGTTTAAGGTTTAGGGATTATCGATCGAGTGCGCACACACATTATTAGAGGCACCAGCCTTAATTTGCGCATAAAGTGCATGCGTATATATATAAGTGTGTTTCTTGGCCACCAACGATATATAGATCGAGAGATAGAGATTGAAATCCCCAAGAATATGTTCAAATATACGCACACACATGAATTATTAGACGCACCCACGCCTTTGCGCATAAAGTGCATGCGTATATATATAAGTGTGCTTCTTGGCCACCAACGATATATAGATCGAGAGAGAGATTGATATATATATATATATATATATATATATCCACAAGAATATGTTCAAATATATATTGAAATATTTGCACGAATGATATGCAAGGTATGCCATGCGCGCATGCACACTAATTATATATATATATATTATGAGACTACTTAATCAAATGTGTTTTCATTCGAGATCGAGAACTTGTCAAAATTCAAGTTAATTAATTTATTAGCGCTAATTGGTTGGTCGCCTACTTGATGCGCAATTAAGTGTCGTTGGCCTATATATGTAGGGTTTAATTAGGGCTAGGGTTAGGGTTAGTGTTAATTAGGGTATAGGGTCTAGGGTTTAGGGTTTAGTGTTTAGGGTTTAGGGTTTAGGGTTTAGTGTCTAGGGTTTTGGGGTTTAGGGTTTAGTGTTTAGGGTTTAGGGTGTTTAGGGATTAGGGATTAGGGTTTTAGGGTTTTATGGTTTAAGGTTTAGGGATCATCGATCGAGTGCGCACACACATTATTAGAGGCACCCGCCTTAATTAATTTGCGCATAAAGTGCATGCGTATATATATAAGTGTGTTTCTTGGCCACCAACTATATATAGATCGAGAGATATAGATTGAAATACCCAAGTATATGTTCAAATATATGCACACACATGAATTATTAGAAGCACCCGCGCCTTTGCGCATAAAGTGCATGCGTATATATATACGTGTGCTTCTTGGCCACCAACGATATATAGATCGAGAGAGAAAGAGATTGATATATATATCCCCAAGAAATATGTTCAAATATATATTGAAATATATGCACGAATGATATGCAAGGTATGCCATGCGCGCATGCACACTAATTATATATATATTATGAGACTACTTAATGAAATGTGTTTTCATTCAAGATCGAGAGCTTGTAAAAATTCAAGTTAATTAATTTATCAGCGCTAATTAGTTGGTCGCCTGCTTGATGCGCAATTAAGTGTCGTTGGCCTATATATGTAGGGTTTAATTAGGGCTAGGGTTAGGGTTAGTGTTAATTAGGGTATAGGGTCTAGGATTTTGGGTTTAGTGTTTAGAGTTTAGGGTTTAGGGTTTAGGGTTTAGGGTTTAGTGTTTAGGGTTTTTGGGTTTAGGGTTTAGGGTGTTTAGGGATTAGGGATTAGGGTTTTAGGGTTTTATGGTTTAAGGTTTAGGGATCATCGATCGAGTGCGCACACACATTATTAGAGGCACCCACCTTAATTTGCGCATAAAGTGCATGCGTATATATATAAGTGTGTTTCTTGGCCACCAACCGATATATAGATCTAGAGATAGAGATTGAAATCCCCAAGAATATGTTCAAATATACGCACACACATGAATTATTAGACGCACCCGCGCCTTTGCGCATAAAGTGCATGCGTATATATATATATAAGTGTGCTTCTTGGCCACCAACGATATATAGATCGAGAGAGAGAGAGATTGATATATATCCCCAAGAATATGTTCAAATATATATTGAAATATATGCACGAATGATATGCAAGGTATGCCATGCGCGCATGCACACTAATTATATATATATTATGAGACTAGTTAATCAAATGTGTTTTCATTCGAGATCGAGAACTTGTCAAAATGCAAGTTAATTAATTTATCAGCGCTAATTAGTTGGTCGCCTGCTTGATGCGCAATTAAGTGTCGTTGGCCTATATATATATGTAGGGTTTAATTAGGGTTTAGGGTTAGCTAGCTAGGGTTTTAGGGTTAGGGTTAGGGTTAATTAGGGTTTAGGATCTATATAGGGTTTGGGGTTTAGTGTTTAGGGTTTAGGGTCTAGCTAGGGTTAGGGATTAGGGTTTAGTGTTTAGGGTGTAGTGTTTAGGGTTTAGGGTCTAGGGTTTAGGGTTTAGTGTTTAGGGTGTTTAGGGTGTACGTTTAGGGTATAATTAGGGATTAGGGTTTTACGGTTTAAGGTTTAGGGATCATCGATCGAGTGCACACACACATTATTAGAGGCACCCGCGCCTTTGCGTATAAAGTGCATGCGTATATATAAGTGTGTTTCTTAGAGGCACCAACGATATATAGATCTAGAGAGAGATTGAAATATATTTAGGTTTTATGGTTTAGGGTTTAGGGTTTATGGTCTAGGGTTAGGGTTTAGGTTTTAGTGTTTAGGGTTTAGGGTTTAGGGTGTAGTGTTTAGGGTTTAGGGTTTAGGGTCTAGGGTTTAGTGTTTAGGGTGTTTAGGGTGTACGTTTAGGGTATAATTAGGGATTAGGGATTAGGGTTTAAGGTTTAGGGATCATCGATCGAGTGCACACACACATTATTAGAGGCACCCGCGCCTTTGCGCATAAAGTGCATGCGTATATATATAAGTGTGTTTCTTGGCCGCCAACGATATATAGATCGAGAGAGAGATTGATAGATATATACATATCCCCAAGAATGTGTTCAAATATATATTGAAATATATGCACAAATGATATGCAAGGTATGCCATGCGCGCATGCACACTAATTATATATATATATATATATATATTATGAGACTACTTAATATAATGTGTTTTCATTCGAGATCGAGAACTTGTCAAAATTCAAGTTAATTAATTTATCAGCACTAATTAGTTGGTCGCCTGCTTGATGCGCAATTAAGTGTCGTTGGCCTATATATGTAGGGTTTAATTAGGGCTAGGGTTAGGGTTAGTGTTAATTAGGGTATAGGGTCTAGGGTTTAGGGTTTAGTGTTTAGGGTTTAGTGTTTAGCTTTTAGGGTTTAGGGTTTAGTGTTTAGGGTTTAGGGTTTAGTGTTTAGGGTGATTAGGGATTAGGATTTTAGGGTTTTATGGTTTAAGGTTTAGGGATCATCGATCGAGTGCGCACACACATTATTAGAGGCACCCGCCTTAATTTGCGCATAAAGTGCATGCGTATATATATAAGTGTGTTTCTTGGCCACCAACGACATATAGATCGAGAGATAGAGATTGAAATCCCCAAGAATATGTTCAAATATACGCACACACATGAATTATTAGAGGCACCCGTGCCTTTGCGCATAAAGTGCATGCATATGTGTGTTGTTCTGGCCACCAACGATAGATCGAGAGAGAGAGAGAGATTGAAATCCCCAAGAATTAGAGGACCCCCTTGCACAAGTGTTGGCCATCTATATATAATATGAATCCCAATAATGTTCATACATGATAGGGCATATGTGTGAAGCAAATTTTTTCGAGAACTTGTAAAGATTCAAATTTATCAGTGCTAATGGAAACTAGTGCACATTAGAGGGACCCCCTTGCACACGTGTTGGCCATCTATGTATAGTTTGAATCCCAATAATGTTCATACATGATAGGCTATATGTGAATCATTTTTTCTTCCAAGAACTTGTCAAGATTCAAATTTATCGGTGCTAATGGAAACTAGTGCGCACTAGACGAGCCCCTTGCGCAAGTGCTGGCCATTACATATAGTTTAAATCTCAAGAATGTTCATACATGATAGTCCATATGTGCAAAGGAATTTTTTTCCCCGTGAACTTGTCAAAATTCAAGTTTATCGGTGCAAATGGAAACTAGTTCAAAAAAATTACATAGAGGTCCAAAAGAACTAGACAACAACTAATAGGACCTGCAACTTTACAAAAAGGACCCCAAAACATATAGAAGAAAATCAATCGAGTCCTTCTGGACCGCACATCAGATCTCTGCTCCGCATCCTTTCAAGCAACTCCGTCGCCGGGGACGCACCGCTTGGGACGGTGTCGCCGGTAGTCGCCAGGACGAAGGAGAAGAGGGGCCCCAGCAACAGCATATTATTGGCTCTGAGAAGGGCCGCTGAAAGGCCAAGATGTTCACGGGCAAGACGGATGACGCCGTCGTATGCCCCGAGCTTGTGAACGTTAGCAGCTTGACTTCCCCATTAGCCAGATCTGAAGCATCGACCAAAGCAAGCCTCACCGTTAGCGCCATCACCTTGATGGCACCGGATCGAGGTTTGGGCGGCAAGATCCGCCGGATCTGATCCGCCGGATTCACCATAGTCCGGATCCGAAGCCGATGACGAGATCCCCGACTCCATTGCGCCATTCTGCTCATGGGAAACACTGGATCTAAGCTTACAACAACACTAACTCCCTCGGATCCAAATTAGCTGACTCAACTTTGCTTATCTAAATATGGGTGTATCCACACATGTTTTTACTCTAGATACATACACGTCTAAGGATAGTTGAATCAATTAATTTAGTTCGGAGGGTGTACGATATACAGAGAGAAGTCGGCCTCGTCTCCGGCCGGCGAGGCCGCTGGAGAGAAGGGGGAGAGGAGCCGGGGGAGTGGGAGAGACTCGAGAGAGAAAGAGAAGAGGAAGAAATGAGAGCTCCCTGGGGAAGAACATTATTTTTGTCGTTCTGCTCGTAGCTTGAAACTAAAAATTTCGGCCGCGCGCCAAATCATCCCGCCGCATCCATTCGAAAATCCCGTGACCAGTTTTACCCTTTTAACCTTGGTCCGGAAGCTACAACCCACCGACCATGGAGGGCTCTTTCGGTAACAATGAAATATCTTGCCTAGATCCCGAACCCTCCCCACAGGCCCACACCCACCCACCAACCATTCGCCCCATTAGCTCAAAAATACTCTCACACGCCAAAGCTCTGACTCTCTACGGTACTAGATCTGCTTCGCCGCTGGCATACTCCTCCATAGCGTAGCCTTGATCGTGTTGGCTGTCCACCCACCTGATCCGCTCCCCCGCCACCCTCGCCACCGAAGGATCTGCTTCACCGCTGACCTCGCCACCGACGGATCTGCTTCACCGCCGACCTCGCCACCAATGGATCTGCTTCACCGCCGTCCTCGCCACCGACGGATCTGCTTCACCGCCGACCTCATCCACAGCGTAGCAATCAACGCCTTTCCTGTCGACGCACCGGATCCTCTCCAACGGAACCGGGTCTACTTCACCGCGGCCCCCCTCCACAGAAGCCGATCTATTCCACCGACTACCTCGGCGCAGCGGCTGTATCAACTTCACCGAATCCCTTGCCAGCCAACCAGATCTGCTTCACTAACGCGTACTTCTACTGAAACAGGGTCGACTCATTGTCTCCCGCGTTCGCCGCCGCTGGAATGCAAGTTTCCGCCCCCGTCCACCCCGCCGCAGCTTGGTTAGTACGCTGGCCCGTTAGATCGCGGTGTTTCTTTAGCCATGTTTTGTGTAGTTATTTGCAGATCTCATATGCCATTAACTTTCTTGATGTGTTACTTCGCATGAAGTTCGTTTAAATATTGTACAGTACAAAAGCATTATCCGGTCGCTACCATCCTGTTCATTCTACTGACACCTGTGTGCATCCACATACTTATAGCCTTATACCCATTCATTTTCTGCCAACCTTTTTTGTACTGCATGCTATTCCTTTTATAGTCATGCTATGGGCATTTCCAATCTGGTTGTTCTTATACCACGTCATTAGCTCACCGCTAGCCGCTAGCTGTTTTCCCGTGCCTGCTATTCTCACACTGCTTTTATAATCATGCTATGTGCATTTCCAATCTGCTTGCTCTTATACCTCATCTTTAGCTTATAACTATTTTTTTCCATGAATGCTCCTGTCGGACAGCTTGTATAGTTATTGCTGCGTGCATGTCTTTTCTTTGTATTATCGTAGACTAACTTGTCAATGTTATTTTTCCTAGGGATTGATCATGCGAACCACTTATTAGAATATCCAACATTAACAGCGGGGACGCTAGGAAAGGTTGGAATCTGAGTTCTTGGTTGGTAACTCTGGCAGTTTACTTCCGTTATTATCTATAACCTATATGCATTGTTCCTTATGCAAGAGATTAACACTTGGAAACCTGCCATAGCAATGCCATCCATGCTTTACTATGTTTCTGCCTATTTGATATGCTTGTCTTGGAGCAACTGCGAAGGTGATTTGAACCTAACATTTGGTCATTCTTAATGCCAGTTTACTTTATGTGGAAAACCTTGGCATTACCCTACTCTAAATACGAATGTCCGAAATTCGTATCTCATGCAAAGCAACATCTAGGTGGTTTTAATCGATATCCGGTAAATATTGGCTTATTCATTTGGCAGCTCAAGTTTTTTGTTTTTTGAAACCAGCTGACTTGGTCTTAAATGTGATATCTAAACACAGATTAAGGACAATGGAGCAGGAGGATTAGCATTTCACTTGATGGCTGAACCTAAAATGACAGGCATGTCGGCCATGACTAGTGCACGCAAGAGAAGGACCTGCAGCGAGCCAGTATGTGCTTAGTACATGCATCTTATCTTATCTTGTGCTTATTTCTGCTACATGAGGTTATCTGATCTCTACATTGCGTAATACATTTTTGAATAGTTAATTGTTGTAACTATGTTTGCAATATTACCAGAATGCAGTTTTAGTGAAGCAGCAATCATTAGAAGATACTCACCAAAGCGACCCTGTGCAACATTATGATGTAAGTCTGCTTAGTACAAGTTCCATACATTGTCTTATTTATGCAACTTGTTATTATCTTATATCTACATTGCATAATAAATGTTTGAATAGTTCACTGTTGTAACTATGTTTGCAATATTACTAGAATGCAGTTGTAATGAAGAAGTCCTTAGTAGAAGATAGAGCGCAAAAAAGGTTCCGGGTTGAGCCTATGCAACGATATAATGTAAGTCTGTGCTTAGTACTTGTGACTATCTCATATCGACAATGCTTAATACACGTTTGCATAGTTCATCGTTTAACTCTTTTTGCATTATTATCAGAATGCAGTTGTGATGAAGCAATCTTCATCAGAAGAGAGGCCCACAAAAAGTTTTGATCTTTCTTCTGATGCATCCTCTCATATCCGTCAACCTAGACCATTCCTTTCACCAAACAGTAAATATCTCAAGGCTGTACTTTATAAAAGACATGGTATTGCTGCTTTAAGATCTGTAGCTGATATGTTGACCAAGAGTACACAAGATTCAATCAAGGCGATTACCAAATGTCAACGTGTTATTGATGATGCTAATAGAAGTCTTCAATGATTCTATGTAATTTTTTTATTTGGGCACATTAATTGCCTTGTAATTTTCCTAGTTATTTTATTTGTGTATGTAATTGTGTGTATCATTGATATCAGATTGTGGGCTCATGAAATTTAATGCAATTTGACTAGTCAAACAACCAGGGCCCTACTTTCATTTTGGGCCGGCTCACTTACTTATTGGGCCGCCCCGTAAACACGATAGTGGGCCCACCTCCTTATTGGGCTGACCCACTATCTTGTTGGGCCGGCCCACTTGCTATACGGTGGACCCCACATACCAAACGGGCCGGCCCTTTAACAGGAAAGTGGGACCCACCTGTGTTTTTGGCCCGGCCCACTTTCTTGTTGGGCCAGCCCACTTGCTATGTGGTGGACCCCACATACTAAATGGGCCGGCCCTTTAACAGGAAAGTGGGATCCACCCGTGTTTTTGGCTCGGCCCACTATCTTCTTGGGCCGGCCCACTGGCTATGTGGTGGACCCCACATACTAAATGGGCTGGCCCTTTAACAGGAAAGTGGGACCCACCCGTGTTTTTGGCCCGGCCCACTAGCTTGCTGGGCCGGCCCATTTGCTATATGGTGGACCCCTGATACGTCTCCGACGTATCGATAATTTCTTATGTTCCATGCCACATTATTGATGATATCTACATGTTTTATGCATACTTTATATCATATTTATGCATTTTCTGGAACTAACCTATTAACGAGATGCCGAAGAGCCAGTTGATGTATTCTGCTGTTTTTGGTTTCAGAAATCCTAGTAAGGAAATATTCTCGGAATTGGACGAAATCAACGCCCAGGGGCCTATTTTCACACGAAGCTTCCAGAAGACCAGAGAGTCAACGAAGTGGGGCCACGAGGTGGCCAGGAGGTAGGGCGGCGCGGCCCGGGTCTTGGCCGCGCCGACCTGTCTCCTGGGCCCCTCGTGACGCCCTTGACCTGCCCTTCCGCCTACAAATAGCCTTCGTCGCGAAACCCCCGATGCCGAGAGCCACGATACGGAAAACCTTCCAGAGACGCCGCCGCCGCCAATCCCATCTCGGGGGATTCAGGAGATCGCCTCCGGCACCCTGCCGGAGAGGGGATTCATCTCCCGGAGGACTCTACACCGCCATGGTCGCCTCCGGAGTGATGAGTGAGTAGTCTACCCCTGGACTATGGGTCCATAGCAGTAGCTAGATGGTTGTCTTCTCCTCATTGTGCTTCATTGTCGGGTCTTGTGAGCTGCCGAACATGATCAAGATCATCTATCTGTAATGCTATATGTTGTGTTTGTTGGGATCCGATGAATAGAGAATACCATGTTATGTTGATTATCAATTTATATCTATGTGTTGTTTATGATCTTGCATGCTCTCCGTTACTAGTAGATGCTACGGCCAAGTTGATGCTTGTAACTCCAAGAGGGAGTATTTATGCTCGATAGTGAGTTCATGTCTCCGTGAATGGGGGGAGTGAGAGAAACCTCTAAGGTTATGGATGTGTTGTTGCCACTAGGGATAAAACATTGATGCTATGTCCGAGGATGTAGTTATTGATTACATTACGCGCAATACTTAATGCAATTGTCTGTTGTTAGCAACTTAATACTGGAAGGGGTTCGGACCATAACCTGAAGGTGGACTTTTTAGGCATAGATGCATGCTGGATAGCGGTCTATGTACTTTGTCGTAATGCCCAATTAAATCTCACTATACTCATCATAATATGTATGTGCATGGTCATGCCCTCTCTATTTTTCAATTGCCCAACTTTAATTTGTTCACCCAACATGCTATTTATCTTATGGGAGAGACACCACTAGTGAACGGTGGACCCCGGTCCAATTCTTTACATCTGAAATACAATCTACTGCAATACTTGTTCTACTGTTCTCTGCAAACAATCATCATCCACACTATACATATAATCCTTTGTTATAGCAAGCCGGTGAGATTGACAACCTCACTGTTTCGTTGGGGCAAAGTATCTTGGTTGTGTTGTGCAGGTTCCACGTTGGCGCCGGAATCCCTGGTGTTGCGCCGCACTACATCTCGCCGCCATCAACCTTCAACGTGCTACTTGACTCCTACTTGGTTCGATAAACCTTGGTTTCTAGCCGAGGGAAACTTACTTGCTGTACGCATCACACCTTCCACTTGGGGTTCCCAACGGTCGCGTGCTGTACGCGTGTCAAGCTAAATTTCTGGCGCCGTTGCCGGGGAGATCAAGACACGCTGCAAGGGGAGTCTCCACATCGCAATCTCTTTACTTTGTTTTTGTCTTGCTTTACTCTATTTACTACTTTGTTTGCTGCACTAAATCAAAATACAAAAATAATTAGTTGCTAGTTTTACTTTATTTGCTATCTTGTTTGCTATATCAAAAACACAAAAAAATTAGTTACTTGCATTTACTTTATCTAGTTTGCTTTATTTACTATTGCTAAAATGGGTACTCCTGAGAATACTAAGTTGTGTGACTTCACAACCACAAATAATAATGATTTCTTATGCACACCTATTGCTCCACCTGCTACTACAGCAGAATTCTTTGAAATTAAACCTGCTTTACTAAATCTTGTTATGCGAGAGCAATTTTCTGGTGTTAGTTCTAATGATGCTGCTGCTCATCTCAATAATTTTGTTGAACTTTGTGAAATGCAAAAGTATAAAGATGTAGATGGTGACATTATAAAATTAAAATTGTTCCCTTTCTCATTAAGAGGAAGAGCTAAAGATTGGTTGCTATCTCTGCCTAAGAATAGTATTGATTCATGGACTAAATGCAAGGATGCTTTTATTGGTAGATATTATCCCCCTGCTAAAATTATATCTTTGAGGAGTAGCATAATGAATTTTAAACAATTGGATAATGAGCATGTTGCACAAGCATGGGAAAGAATGAAATCTTTGGTTAAAAATTGCCCAACCCATGGAGTCGACTACTTGGATGATCATCCAAACCTTTTATGCAGGACTGAATTTTTCTTCGCGGAACCTATTGGATTCAGCTGCTGGAGGTACCTTTATGTCCATCACTCTTGGCGAAGCAACAAAGCTTCTTGATAATATGATGATCAATTACTCTGAATGGCACACGGAAAGAGCTCCACAAGGTAAGAAGGTAAATTCTATCGAAGAAACCTCTTCCTTGAGTGATAAGATTGATGCTATTATATCTATGCTTGTGAATGATAGGACTAATGTTGATCCTAATAATGTTCCGTTAGCTTCATTGGTTGCTCAAGAAGAACATGTTGATGTAAACTACATTAAAAATAATAATTTCAACAACAATGCTTACCGGAACAATTCTAGTAACAACTATAGGCCATATCCTTATAATAATGGCAAAGGCTATGGTAATTCTTATGGGAATTCTTAAAACAATAATAGGAACACACCCCCTGGACTTGAAGCCATGCTTAAAGAATTTATTAGTACACAAACTGCTTTCAACAAATCTGTTGAAGAAAAGCTTGGGAAAATTGATATACTTGCTTCTAAAGTCGATAGTCTTGCTGCTGATGTTGATCTTTTGAAATCGAAAGTTATGCCTCATGAGAATCATAATAATAAAATTGTTACTACAGCAAATGCCATCCAAGTTAGAATTAATGAGAATATAAGATTGATGGCTGAATTGCGTGCTAGGTGGGAAAGAGAAGAAAATGAAAAAGAAGATAATATAGCTAAAGTTTGGACTATTACCACTACTAGCAATGCTAATGCTCCACAAGTTTCTGCACCTCCTACTATTAATAATAAAAGAATTGGTGTTAGCAATGTTTCCACTTCAAATGCAAAGCGCGAGAAACTGCACGAAACTGCTAAAACTGCTGAAACTGCCTGTGATAAAGCTGCTGAAATTTTTTCCAACATTGGGGATGATGATCCCATTGCTTTAGATTATAATGGTTTGAATTTTGATGATTGCCACATCTCTGAAGTTATAAAGTTCTTACAAAAACTTGCTAAGAGTCCTAATGCTAGTGCTATAATTGGCTTTCACGAAACATATTACAAATGCTCTCATAAAAGCTAGAGAAGAGAAACTAGAACGCGAAGCTTCTATTCCTAAAAAGCTAGAGGATGGTTGGGAGCCCATCATTAAGATGAAGGTCAATGATTTTGATTGTAATTCTTTATGTGATCTTGGTGCAAGTATTTCTGTTATGCCTAAGAAAATTTATAATATGCTTGACTTGCCACCGCTGAAAAATTGTTATTTGGATGTTAATCTTGCTGATCATTCTACAAAGAAACCTTTGGGGAAAGTTGATAATGTTCGCATTACCGTTAATAATAACCTTGTCCCCGTTGATTTTGTTGTCTTGGATATTGAATGCAATGCATCTTGTCCCATCATATTGGGAAGACCTTTTCTTCGAACTGTTGGTGCTATCATTGATATGAAGGAAGGTAATATTAAATATCAATTTCCTCTCAAGAAGGGTATGTAACACTTCCCTAGAAAGAGAATGAAGTTACTTTTTGATTCTATTATTAGAACAAATTATGATGTTGACACTTCGTCTCTCGATAATACTTGATACACACTTTCTGCGCCTAGCTGAAAGGCGTTAAAGAAAAGCGCTTATGGGAGACAACCCATGTTTTTACTACAGTATTTTATTTTATATTTGAGTCTTGGAAGTTGTTTACTACTGTAGCAACCTCTCCTTATCTTAGTTTTGTGTTTTGTTGTGCCAAGTAAAGTCGTTGATAGTAAGGTTCATACTAGATTTGGATTGCTGCGCAGAAACAGATTTCTTTGCTGTCAAGAATCTGGGAAAATTCTCTGTAGGTAACTCAGAAAATTATGCCAATTTACGTGAGTGATCCTCAGATATGTACGCAACTTTCATAAAATTTGAGCATTTTCATTTGAGCAAGTCTGTGCCTCAATAAAATTCGTCTTTACGAACTGTTCTGTTTTGACAGATTCTGCCTTTTATTTCGCATTGCCTATTTCGATATGTTCGATGGATATTTCGATTCCATTGACTTTCAGTAGCTTTTTGAAATGTCCAGAAGTATTAAGAATGATTATGTCACCTCTGAACATGTATATTTTGATTGTGCACTAACCCTCTAATGAGTTGTTTTGAGTTTGGTGTGGAGGAAGTTTTCAAGGATCAAGAGAGGGAGATGATACAACATGATCAAGGAGAGTGAAAGCTCTAAGCTTGGGGATGCCCCGGTGGTTCACCCCTGCATATATCAAGAAGACTCAAGCGTCTAAGCTTGGGGATGCCCAAGGCATCCCCTTCTTCATCGACAACAATATCAGGTTCCTCCCCTGAAACTATATTTTTATTCCGTCACATCTTATGTGCTTTGCTTGGAGCGTCTGTTTGTTTTTGTTTTTGTTTTGTTTGAATAAAATGGATCCTAGCATTCTTTGTGTGGGAGAGAGACACGCTCCGCTGTTGTATATGGGCAAGTATGTCCTTAGGCTTTACTCATAATATTCATGGCGAAGTTTCTTCTTCGTTAAATTGTTATATGGTTGGAATTGGAAAATGATACATGTAGTAATTTGCTACAATGTCTTGGATAATGTGATACTTGGCAATTGTTGTGCTCATGTTTAAGCTCTTGCATCATATACTTTGCACCCATTAATGAAGAAATACATAGAGCTTGCTAAAAATTTGGTTTGCATATTTGGTCTCTCTAAAGTCTAGATAATTTCTAGTATTGAGTTTGAACAACAAGGAAGATGGTGTAGAGTCTTATAATGTTTACAATATGTCTTTTATGTGAGTTTTGCTGCACCGCTTCATCCATGTGTTTGTTTCAAATAGCCTTGCTAGCCTAAACCTTGTATCGAGAGGGAATACTTCTCATGCATCCAAAATACTTGAGCCAACCACTATGCCATTTGTGTCCACCATACCTACCTACTACATGGTATTTCTCCGCCATTCCAAAGTAAATTGCTTGAGTGCTACCTTTAAATTTATATCCTCTACCTTTACAATATATAGCTCATGGGACAAATAGCCTAAAAACTATTGTGGTATTGAATATGTACTTATGCACTTTATCTCTTATTAAGTTGCTTGTTGTGCGATAACCATGTTCCTGGGGACGCCATCAACTACTCTTTGTTGAATATCATGTGAGTTGCTATGCATGTTCGTCTTGTCTGAAGTAAGGGAGATTTACCACCTAATGGTTAGAGCATGCATATTGTTAGAGAAGAACATTGGGCCGCTAACTAAAGCCATGATCCATGGTGGAAGTTTCAGTTTTGGACAAATATCCTCAATCTCATATGAGAAAATTAATTGTTGCTACTTGCTTATGCATTAAAGAGGAGTCCATTATCTGTTGTCTATGTTGTCCCGGTATGGATGTCTAAGTTGAGAATAATCAATAGCAAGAAATCCAATGCGAGCTTTCTCCTTAGACCTTTGTACAGGCGGCATAGAGGTACCCCTTTGGGACACTTGGTTAAAACATGTGCATTGCGATAATCCCGGTAATCCAAGCTAATTAGGACAAGGTGCGGGCACTATTAGTATACTATGCATGAGGCTTGCAACTTGTAAGATATAATTTACATAACACATATGCTTTATTACTACCGTTGACAAAATTGTTTCTTGTTTTCAAAACCAAAGCTCTAGCACAAATATAGCAATCGATGCTTTCCTCTTTGAAGGACCTTTCTTTTACTTTTATTGTTGAGTCAGTTCACCTATCTCTCTCCACCTCAAGAAGCAAACACTTGTGTGAACTGTGCATTGATTCCTACATACTTGTATATTGCACTTGTTATATTACTTTACATTGACAATATCCATGAGATATACATGTTATAAGTTGAAAGCAACCGCTGAAACTTCATCTTCCTTTGTGTTGCTTCAATACCTCTACTTTGAATTATTGCTTTATGAGTTAACTCTTATGCAAGACTTATTGATGCTTGTCTTGAAGTACTATTCATGAAAAGTCTTTGCTGTATGATTCATCTGTTTACTCATGTCATTTACATTGTTTTGATCGCTGAATTCATTACATATGCTTACAATAGTATGATCAAGGTTCTGATGGCATGTCACTCCAGAAATTATCTTTGTTATCGTTTACCTACTCGGGACGAGCAGAAACTAAGCTTGGGGATGCTGATACGTCTCCGACGTATCGATAACTTCTTATGTTCCATGCCACATTATTGATGATATCTACATGTTTTATGCATACTTTATATCATATTTATGCATTTTCTGGAACTAACCTATTAACGAGATGCCGAAGAGCCGATTCTTTGTTTTTTGCTGTTTTTGGTTTCAGAAATCCTAGTAAGGAAATATTCTCGGAATTGGACGAAATCAACGCCCAGGGGCCTGTTTTCACACGAAGCTTCCAGAAGACCGGAGAGTCAGCGAAGTGGGGCCACGAGGTGATCAGGAGGTAGGGCAGCGCGGCCCAGGTCTTGGCCGCACCGACCTGTCTCCTGGGCCCCTCGTGACGCCCCTTGACCTGCCCTTCCGCCTACAAATAGCCTTCGTCGCGAAACCCCCAGTACCGAGAGCCACGATACGGAAAACCTTCCAGAGACGCCGCCGCCGCCAATCCCATCTCGGGGGATTCAGGAGATCGCCTCCGGCACCCTGCAGGAGAGGGGATTCATCTGCTGGAGGACTCTACACCGCCATGGTCGCCTCCGGAGTGATGAGTGAGTAGTCTACCCCTGGACTATGGGTCCATAGCAGTAGCTAGATGGTTGTCTTCTCCTCATTGTGCTTCATTGTCGGGTCTTGTGAGCTGCCGAACATGATCAAGATCATCTATCCGTAATGCTATATGTTGTGTTTGTTGGGATCCGATGAATAGAGAATACCATGTTATGTTGATTATCAATTTATATCTATGTGTTGTTTATGATCTTGCATGCTCTCCGTTACTAGTAGATGCTCTGGCCAAGTTGATGCTTGTAACTCCAAGAGGGAGTATTTATGCTCGATAGTGGGTTCATGTCTCCGCAAATCTGGGGGAGTGAGAGAAACCTCTAAGGTTATGGACGTGCTGTTGCCACTAGGGATAAAACATTGATGCTATGTCCGAGGATGTAGTTATTGATTACATTACGCGCAATACTTAATGCAATTGTCTATTGTTAGCAACTTAATACTGGAAGGGGTTCGGACGATAACCTGAAGGTGGACTTTTTAGGCATAGATGCATGCTGGATAGCGGTCTATGTACTTTGTCGTAATGCCCAATTAAATCTCACTATACTCATCATAATATGTATGTGCATGGTCATGCCCTCTCTATTTGTCAATTGCCCAAGCTGTAATTTGTTCACCCAACATGCTATTTATCTTATGGGAGAGACACCACTAGTGAACTGTGGACCCCGGTCCAATTCTTTACATCTAAAATACAATCTACTGCAATACTTGTTCTACTGTTCTCTGCAAACAATCATCATCCACACTATACATCTAATCCTTTGTTACAGCAAGCCGGTGAGATTGACAACCTCACTGTTTCGTTGGGGCAAAGTATCTTGGTTGTGTTGTGCAGGTTCCACGTTGGCGCCGGAATCCCTGGTGTTGTGCCGCACTACATCTCGCCGCCATCAACCTTCAACGTGCTTCTTGACTCCTACTGGTTCCATAAACCTTGGTTTCTAACTGAGGGAAACTTACTGCTGTACGCATCACACCTTCCACTTGGGGTTCCCAACGGTCGCGTGCTGTACGCGTGTCAACCCCACATACTAAATGGACCGGCCCTTTAACAGGAAAGTGGGACCCACCCGTGTTTTTTGGCCCGGCCCACTTTTTTGTTGGGCCAGCCCATTTGATCTATTGTGGACCCCACGTACTAATTGGGCCGGCCCGATAGCAGGAAAGTGGGACCCACATGCTAGTTGGGCTGACCCAATAACTTCTTGGGCCGGCCCACTTGCTTTAACGTGGACCCCACTTGTAAAATGGGCCGGCCCGATAACAGGAAAGTGGGTCCCACATGTCTTGTGGGCCGGCCTTTTTCTCGTTGACAGGTCAAACGAGTGCATTCCGGCCCACATGTTTAGTGGGCCGGCCCATTAATGTTTTGACCAGTCAACCTTAGAGGTTAGGCCCGGCCCACGTAACTAATGGTCCAGCCCAGCTATATAGTTGACCGGTCAAACTAAGTCAGCTGGCCCGGCCCGCAAACTTAATGGGCTGGCCCGCTTAAGACGTGGCAGGCCTCGTGTGGGCCTACCATCTACCACGGGGTTTTAGCCGGTTAACGCCGTTAACTGACAGCTAACGGCGTCTGCCACGTGGTAGTTTGCATGATGTCAGCAGTCAACGGGCTCCCGGAAACACTTCTGCAACGGAACGATTTTCTGTGGCGGAAGGGCGCCCAAGCGCGACGGACCAAAAAAAACGTGGTAGGACTTTGCCTGACGCAGTTTCGACAACAGAACCCATATCGTCGGGTTAGGCCCATAGGCGACGAAAAATACCCCTTAGCGGACGATTTTGGGACGTTGTCTATGAGTACTTTTCTTGTAGTGCTTACAAGCCTAGGTGTTGATGAATCCAACCTTGTTGTGATCCATCTAATCCTTACTTTCAAACCAGTTAGAACCATAGTAAACCATAGAACTCCACAACCCTAATTATCATACTTGTTCTTTATTAAAGAACATGTTCTTCAAAAGTTATTCTTTTGAAGTATATAATAAATAACCATTAACCATGCCATAGAGTGCTAAAACCAACAACTATTCATTACATGTTAGGATTATACCAATTCTCATTGATGTGTGCTTGAAATATTATTGTTGTGATATATTGCATTGCTTATTTATAATACCAAGTAATCAACCTTAATAAGAACCTTGTTTGTGAACTATATAAAAGTGCAACACACCCTGAACTAATCATTACAACTCACTAATCCTAAATCATCGGGGTTAGGTCACGCTTAGAGCGATTGCATCTCATACTTATGCATTATTGCATCCTTGCCAATCTTGTAAACATCGTCCTTATCGGACGATGATGCTATTTCAGAATTTGGAGTTATTGCGTATCGAAGACCTTGACTGCATAATCTTGCAGTCAAGAAAGGCAAGTTCATCACTTGCTCATGTCATTTGAGTATTTTAACCAAATTACTTGCAAAGTACTATACTTATCACTTCTGCATGAAAAGCAAAAGCACTACTTTCATAACTATGAATATGACTTTGTGGTTGCCAATGGAACCATGGAATGTGTTGACATGGTGGAGGTTCCATTGCAATGGGTTTATATCCTTCAACGCGGCGGTGATTCCCTCCTGAGTGTCCAGCGCTTTGCGGTGCTCGGAGACGAGCTGCTCCTTTTCAGCTACAATCCGGAAAAGAAACGTTAACAAAAAGAGGACCGGTATGATAAAAAGAGGCAAAGCAACCGGAAAAGAAATCTGTACCCTTGAGCGCGAATAGCTGGGCGGAGAGACCCTCAAAGGAAGCTTCCGGAAAAGCTGTTGTCAAAAAGACTTATGAATACAGATGGAAAAAAGCGACCGGTACAAAAGAGGCCGGTGAGCGAAAAACAAACATTGGCACTTGCTGTGAGCATCGGCAAGGAACCGGTGCTCCCACAGAAGCTCCTCGAAGAGTTGCTTCCGGGCGTCTAGCGTGCCCTGTTCAAGTAAAAAGTTCCGGTAAGAAGATGCCAGTATGGAATCAAGTTTCGCGCTAAGGACAGCGTTCTCATCCCGAAACTCGGGGACTGGCTATGCCGGTTTTTTGATGTTTCTAAAGAAGTTTCGCGCTAAGACCTGCGTTCTCAACCCGAAACTCGGGGACTGGCTATGCCGGTTTTTTGGTGTTTCTAAAGAATTTTCGCGCTAAGAGCTGCGTTCTCAACCCGAAACTCGGGGACTGGCTATGCCGTTTTTTGGTGTTTCTAAAGAAGTTTCACGCTAAGAACTACGTTCTCAACCTGAAACTCGGGGACTGGGAGAGTATATATATAAGATTGAAAACCGGCATGAGTATAAAAACTTTGAGGTTGTGCAATTTACCACCACGTTGTTGTTGGCTTCGTGCCACGCGGTGTCGAACTCCCAGACCGCGCGCCGGAGCCGGCTGAAGTGTTGCCCAGTGCTCCGAGGGCCGGCAGGGTCAACCACCGGAAGCTTATCCTTCCCCAGGACGCGGGTGGCGGGGGACAGATCCGCCTGATTCCACTTTTCAGCGTAATTAAGAAGATGCCCCAAATCGGCCTCTCCGCGTTTCAGCTCAGTAATCCGGCCCAGCTGAACTGAGGCCGTCTCACTGGCTGCGACGGCGGCGCGGTCGGTATGAAGAGCCAGCGACCGCGAGCCGGAGGAAGGGGAGGTGGCCGCCGTGACCACCGCAACAAGTTGTTGGCTGGTAAATTTGGCACCTTCCGGTTGGGGCGCAGCCGTGGTGGATGCTGGCGCGTCCTTGTGTGGCGCAGGAGCTTCCGGTGCATCCTTTGCCAGGGGAGAGTTTTCCGGCACGGAAGTTTCCGGCACGGTCTTGGAGGGGGAGGCGGTTGCCTTCTTCTTTTTCTTCTTAGGAACGGGAGGAACTAGAGGTTCCGCCCGCTCCGCTTCTTCTTTACCGGCGCCGATGTTGCTGGCGCCGGTGTCTTCAGCTTCGGGAGGGGAAGATAAATCCTCCTTCGTGCGGTGATCAGTAGATTTAGGGCCCGTGCGCCCCACACTTGTGTTGCCCCCCCGAGAGGAGGCAGGAGATTTGCCGGCACCAGATGGTACCAGACTTGGTTGAGGAAGAGGTGAGGCCCTGGCGGCGTCCTCGGAGGTCTCCGGCCTCATACCAGAGGCGCTCTTGGTGATGCTCAAGGCAGGCCTGAAAAAAGAAACGGAGAAAGAAGGTTGGAAAAGGCAACCGGACGAACAAACTCACAAGCAAAAAGCAACAAGTAAGAAAAGACCGGAAACTTACCCGGAGGCAACCGACATGCGAGACCGGTAGTTCTTGACGGTGCCCTTCTTGCCGGCGTCGCCCTTCTTGGAGCGCTTGGCGGGCGTACCCTCGCTCGGCTCGGCTTCGGAGGCCGAAGCCTTATGCTTGCGCCCTTGGGAGGCTAGGTTGTCCAGGAACTCCTGACCAACCTCTGCCTGCAACGGTGTGGCGTGCTCCACAACCTGAGGGTTGGCGCTGGCTGAGGGGAGATCTACAGAGAAACAATGTATGAGGAAGCGAAAGAACAAAATACCTCAAGAATAGAGACTTCATCATCAGAACTGGAGTCATTGGTTGAAAAGTTACCGGGGCACGAGGTATGGGTCCGGCCCATCTTCTGTTTGTTCCCGATCACGTAAGGATCCGGGTCAACCTCGTCCAGGGGGCGCTTGCGGCAGGGGCCTCGAGCCTCAACATCAATGCGAGGAAAACACTCGCAGGCCTGAAAAGGAGGATACACATCAGAGGCTACCGGAAAAACAGTCCGGATTGCTTAAGTTCTTACTTCGTCAGATGGAGGATTGGTGGAGCTGAGGGGAAGAAGGCCCAAGGACAACTCCAGCAGCATGTCGGTTTGGAAAATTTGCCTAGCCTTAAGGACCACGTCCGCTTGGCTTAGGGTGCAGCTGGTGATCTTAGTGGGATCGCGGCAGCCGTACATTTGGCTCATCTTGTGAGCCCAGCGCTAGAGGGGGAGCTCCCAGCGTGAGATGAACACGCGGATAATATCATCAGAACAAATGTTCGTATCCTTGATGAGCTGCTCCATGAACCGGACAATCCGGTTGGTTTCGATGTGGGTATTCCCCGGATTGTGCCTCCAGTTGGCCCTCGATGGCATCCCCGGATGGTAGGCCGGCAGGTTGATGAAATCGGCGGCACCCTTGTTCCTCACATAGAAGAAGGTCTGTTGCCATGCCCGGCATGACTCTAGACCGGAGAATTTGAAGAAGGGGCTCCCCTGGCGCACGCTGATGATGCAGGAGCCGCATTGGGTCGGAGGTTTAGGCTTGGGGATATCTCTGCCCTGGACCGAGTTGATCCGGAGACAGAAAAAATGAGCGAAAGCTTCGAGAGTAGGGAGGAGACCTATGTAGGCCTCTATGAAGGAAACAAAGCAAGAAAGGTAAAAAAAGGCGTTGCCAGGAAGATGATGAGGTTGGAGATCGTAAAAATCGAGGAGTTGGCGGAAAAAGTTAGAGGCCGGTAGGCCGAAGCCGCGCTCGAAATGAGCGGTGAAAACTACATATTCTCCGGGTTCAAGCGCGGGCTCCAGCTCGTTGTCGGGAATCCGGCAAGACACCTGCGCCGGTATCCTACGGGAGCGGTACAGCCAGTCGATCTCCGGCTGCTTCACATCGGAGCCTTTCCAGGCACCGCGGGTAAGCGCAGCCAAGTTCGCGATGGAACCTTGGCCGGAGCTGCTGGCCTCCTGGCCCCTTCCGGTACCGACCTCCGGAGCGGACGACGAAGCATCCATCCGGGCCAGTTCCGCTTCGATCTCGGCGGTATGATGGCTGTCGGAGCTGGATTCGGAAAGATATTCTTCGGTAGACATTCAGGCCTAAAGGTTTCCCAGATCTACCCACAAACTGTTTTCCCCAAACCTAGCCGCTCGTGAAGATCTACGAGTAAGAGAAAAAACAAAAGAAAAGGAGAGATAAATACTCTACCGGCCCAAGAACTATGAGGCAAAAGGAAGATATTGTAGAGGCATTGAAGCTAACCTGAGGCGGCGGAGGACGATAAAATAGAACGGCCGCTGGAGTCAGGCGACCTCGCATGCGATGAAGACGAATGGAGAAGAAGGGAGGTTGCAGTAAGACGCCCGGTGCAGTAACGGCGGAGGCACCGCGGAGAATCTCTGCGGAGCGGAGCTCGGCGGAGCCGCTGCGAAAGATCGCTGGAGAGCAGAACCTCGGCGGAGAGCGAGGGCGATGCGAGCACAGTAAGCAAGAGGTTGTGAAGTGCGTGTGAGAACTGGAGAATGCGAGGAAGAAAAGGTGAAGGAACCGCCGCGCCCTTATATAGGGAGATGGGTTCGTGGGCCAGAAACCGCTGGGCCACGACGGTTCGCCTCGTGGGCCGCCATGTGGCGTGATGATACACGCGCAGAAAACAGAGAGCCACAGGGAGGCCACACGGATCCGGAACGGCGGCAAGGATCCGGTGTGGCGACATAAATTCTAGCACAGAAGTCAAAGGGAAGTGACCCGTGACACTGCTGCGCCAGAAACAGTGCGCATATCACTGACAGGCACTGTATCCGAGAAGTTCTCGACTTTGCCGAGGAAAGATTTAATGACAAAGATACCGGAGAAAATCCGTATGATGACATAAGTTCGGCAGAGACGTCGGGGAGTTTGTACTGGTTGCTGGTAGGTTCGTATGTTGATGATGGGAAACTGGCATGGTCCGTCAGATAGAATCCGCCGGACTATACCAGCTCCGGGGACTAAGGTCGGGGGGATGACCCCCAGTATGCCAAAGGTATGCCAAACCGGATGGTGTGAGCCATCGAGATACCGGTTTAAAGGTTGTTCCGGAAAACAAAGGTTGGATCGTGGTTAAGTGAACCATACCGGTATCCCAGGAGGGGTATATCGTAACCGGCTAAGAAGGTACCGGATTACCGGTACAGGCTACACTGTAGCACGTCGGCAAGACTGGTCAAAGATGCTCTCATGAGCTAGAAGACAAAGACGAGCGAAGCACTTCAGCTTTAAACGAAGGCATGACGCCAAAAGCAGAAGATGACGTAAAAGATACCGGAGGATGTCACTGCTCCTGATTAAAGGTTTACCGGTGTCATCCGGGCCAAAGTGGCTTTGTATAGTAGTTTGTCTAGTCAAAGACGCCATTAGGGTTTCCTAGGGTTTCTTCCCCTGTAAGCCACCCTCTCCCCTATATAAGGAGAGGGAGCACCCCCTTGTGCGGGGACGTGATAATAGAGAGAGAATTGTTACAAGATTGACAACTGTTAGAGAGCACTTGTACTGTACATCTTCAACCTCTAGCCAAGGACAAGTTCACCAATAAAGATATCGGAATCCATCCGGAGTTCATCCCATTCTTACCAAAATCATCCCCCGAATCCTGTAGCGCACATTCGGCCCCAAGTTAAGCCATCCCATGGCATCTGTCTGTTCACCACGACGACAAGGATTAAACAACAAATGTCATCCAGTGATTCTTGTGCCGTAATACCCGTGTTAACCATAAGATCTGGAGTGGGACGGAGTAGTCAATTATGCTTCCACCTCTCGTTCATCAACGGATGCGCTTACCGTAGCAGTTGTATCTTGCGAGAACAACCGGAGGGTGGGGATCCCATTCTAATTCCCCACGGTAATGCGGTCTATGATGGGTTGCAACGACCGGCGAAGGACCATGGTTGCGACCTGGTAATAGTTGAGGTCGGATGGTATCCTATGGATACGCTGGTCGGCGAGAACCCAAGGTCGGAATTGCAACAAAGGGTGGGTGTTCGAGGTAGCGGAGGAGTGATACGTCTCCGACGTATCGATAATTTCTTATGTTCCATGCCACATTATTGATGATATCTACATGTTTTATGCACACTTTATGTCATATTCGTGCATTTTCTGGAACGAACCTATTAACAAGATGCCGAAGTGCCGATTCTTTGTTTTCTGCTGTTTTTGGTTTCAGAAATCCTAGTAAGGAAATATTCTCGGAATTGGACGAAATCAACGCCTAGGGTCCTATTTTGCCACGAAGCTTCCAGAAGACCGAAGAGTCAACGAAGTGGGGCCACGAGGCGGCCAGACTACAGGGCGGCGCGGCCTAGGTCTTGGCCGCGCGGCCCTGTCATCTGGGCCCCTCGTGACGCCCCTTGACCTGCCCTTCTGCCTACAAATAGCCTTCGTAGCGAAACCCCCAGTACCGAGAGCCACGATACGGAAAACCTTCCAGAGACGCCGCCGCCGCCAATCCCATCTCGGGGGATTCGGGAGATCGCCTCCGGCACCCTGCCGGAGAGGGGAATCATCTCCCGGAGGACTCTACGCCGCCATGGTCGCCTTCGGAGTGATGTGTGAGTAGTCTACCCCTGGACTATGGGTCCATAGCAGTAGCTAGATGGTTGTCTTCTCCCCATTGTGCTTAATTGTCGGGTCTTGTGAGCTGCCGAACATGATCAAGATCATCTATCTGTAATTCTATATGTTGTGTTTGTTGGGATCCGATGAATAGAGAATACTTGTTATGTTGATTATCAAAGTTATGTCTATGTGTTGTTTATGATCTTGCATGCTCTCCGTTATTAGTAGAGGCTCTGGCCAAGTTTTTGCTATTAACTCCAAGAGGGAGTATTTATGCTCGATAGTGGGTTCATGTCTCCGTGAATGCGGGGAGTGACAGAAACCTCTAAGATTATGGATGTGCTGTTGCCACTAGGGATAAAACATTGGTGCTATGTTCGAGGATGTAGTTACTGATTACTTTACGCGCAATACTTAATGCAATTGTCTGTTGTTAGCAACTTAATACTGGAGGGGGTTCGGATGATAACCTGAAGGTGGAGTTTTTAGGCATAGATGCATGCTGGATAGCGGTCTATGTACTTTGTCGTAATGCCCAATTAAATCTCACTATACTTATCATAATATGTATGTGCATGGTCATGCCCTCTTTATTTGTCAATTGCCCAACTGTAATTTGTTCACCCAACATGTTGTTTATCTTATGGGAGAGACACCTCTAGTGAACTGTGGACCCCGGTCCAATTCTCTTTCTTGAAATACAATCTCATTGCAATACTTGTTCTCATTGTTTTCGCAAACAATCATCTTCCACACTATACATCTAATCCTTTGTTACAGACAAGCCGGTGAGATTGACAACCTCGCTGTTTCGTTGGGACAAAGTACTTGGTTTGTGTTGTGCGGGTTCCACGTTGGCGCCGGAATCCCCGGTGTTGCGCCGCACTACATCTCGCCACCATCAACCTTCAACGTGCTTCTTGGCTCCTACTGGTTCGATAAACCTTGGTTTCATACTGAGGGAAAACTTGCCGCTGTACGCATCACACCTTCCTCTTGGGGTTCCCAATGGACGTGTGCTGTACGCGTATCAAGCTCTTTTTCTGGCGCCGTTGCCGGAGAACTGAAGAAAAGCTACACCACAGAGATCTCTAACTCCCACGTCAACTTTGCGCCAGCAGCTCTTTTTCTGGCGCCGTTGCCGGGGAGATCAAGACTCGCTGCATGGAGAGTCTCCACATCCCAATCTCTTTACTTTGTTTTTGTCTTGCTTAGTTTTATTTACTACTTTGTTTGCTGCACTAAATCAAAATACAAAAAAATTAGTTGCTAGTTTTACTCTATTTACTATCTTGCACTCTATATCAAAAACCCAAAAAAAATTAGTTACTTGCATTTACTTTATCTAGTTTGCTTTATTTAATATTGCTAAAATGAGTAATCCTGAAGTTGAAGTTCGTACGTTTAAGCAACGAGGAGGAGAAGAGATGCTTGGTATAGAATTAGTGATGCCCATAATAGGTGCACTAAGAAACACTCTACCACTATCCTACTCAGGAATTTTTATGTTGGCGTCTCTAGCTGGAATAGGTATGTTCTTGATTGTCTCGCGAAAGGTAATTTCCTAAGTACTCCTGCATTAGAAGCTAGCTGTATCATTGAGAGTCTATTTGGAATACCCTCTGTTGATGAAGTTAAAACTGAAATCTCTCTTGAAGATGTTATGAAAAAATTGGAAACCATAGAGAAATTTTTTCCAAGTGTTGAAACTAAATTGGAAATGTTACTTGATAAAACTGATGAACTTGATAAATCCTTAGGAGGAATTGATGAAAGAATTAGTGTCCTAGGAACTTGTGTTGTCCATGATGATCAAACTAATAGGATTGACGAACTTGAAAAAGCTATGGGAACCTTGGGTTCACATTTTCTTCTCTTAAATACAAGGAGAAAGCTTATGTGGGTAAGGAGCAAAAGTTTATGTATGTCTCTAAAGTGCCTAAACCAAAGAAATATTACTATAGGCCTAAAATTGACAAAGCCCTTAGTACCACCACAGATGGGGGAGTTTGTGATAACGATGCACCATCCTCCGATAATACTTGATACACACTTTCTGCGCCTAGCTGAAAGGCGTTAAAGAAAAGCGCTTATGGGAGACAACCCATGTTTTTACTACAGTACCTTGTTTTATATTTGTGTCTTGGAAGTTGTTTACTACTGTAGCAACCTCTCCTTATCTTAGTTTTGTGTTTTGTTGTGCCAAGTAAAGTCGTTGATAGTAAAGTTCATACTAGATTTGGATTACTGCGCAGAAACAGATTTCTTTGCTGTCACGAATCTGGGCAAAATTCTCTGTAGGTAACTCAGAAAATTATGCCAATTTATGTGAGTAATCCTCAGATATGTACGCAACTTTCATTCAATTTGAGCATTTTCATTTGAGCAAGTCTGGTGCCTCAATAAAATTCGTCAATACGAACTGTTCTGTTTTTGACAGATTCTGCATTTTATTTCGCATTGCCAGTTTTGTTATGTTCGATGGATTTTTCGATTCCATTGACTTTCAGTAGCTTTTTGCAATGTCCAGAAGTGTTAAGAATGATTATTTCACCTCTGAACATGTATATTTTGATTGTGCACTAACCCTCTAACGAGTTGTTCTAAGTTTGGTGTGGAGGAAGTTTTCAAAGAGCAAGAGAGGGAGATGATACAACATGATCAAGGAGAGTGAAAGCTCTAACCTTGGGGATGCCCCGGTGGTTCACCCCTGCATATATCAACAAGACTCAAGCGTCTAAGCTTGGGGATGCCCAAGGCATCCCCTTCTTCATCGACAACATTATCAGGTTCCTCCCCTGAAACTATATTTTTATTCCATCACATCTTATGTGCTTTTCTTGGAGCGTCGGTTCGTTTTTGTTTTTGTTTTGTTTGAATAAAATGGATCCTAGCATTCACTTTGTGGGAGAGAGACAAGCTCCGCTGTATCATATGGACAAGTATGTCCTTAGGCTCTACTCATAGTATTCATGGCGAAGTTTCTTCTTCGTTAAATTGTTATATGGTTGGAATTGGAAAATGATACATGTAGTAATTGCTAAAATGTCTTGGATAATGATACTTGGAAATTGTTGTGCTCATGATTAAGCTCTTGCATCATATACTTTGCACCCATTAATGAAGAAATACATAGAGCATGCTAAAATTTGGTTTGCATATTTGGTCTCTCTAAGGTCTAGATAATTTCTAGTATTGAGTTTGAACAACAAGGAAGACGGTGTAGAGTTTTATAATGTTTTCAATATGTCTTCTATGTGAGTTTTCCTGCACCGCTTCATCCTTGTGTTTGTTTCAAATAGCCTTGCTAGCCTAAACCTTGTATCGAGAGGGAATATTTCTCATGCATCCAAAATACTTGAGCCAACCACTATGCCATTTGTGTCCACCATACCTACCTAATACATGGTATTTCTCCGCCATTCCAAAGTAAATTGCTTGAGTGCTACCTTTAAATTTCCATTCTCCACCTTTAAAATATATAGCTCATGGGACAAATAGCTTAAAAACTATTGTGGTATTGAATATGTACTTATGCACTTTATCTCTTATTAAGTTGCTTGTTGTGCGATAACCATGTTCACTGGGGACGCCATCAACTACTCTTTGTTGAATATCATGTGAGTTGCTATGCATGTTCGTCTTGTCTGAAGTAAGGGAGATCTACCACCTTATGGTTAGAGCATGCATATTGTTAGATAAGAACATTGGGCCGCTAACTAAAGCCATGATCCATGGTGGAAGTTTCAGTTTTGGACAATATCCTCAATCTCAAATGAGAAAATTAATTGTTGCTACATGCTTACGCATAAAAGAGGAGTCCATTATCTGTTGTCTATGTTGTCCCGGTATGGATGTCTAAGTTGAGAATAATCAATAGCGAGAAATCCGATGCGAGCTTTCTCCTTAGACCTTTGTACAGGCGGCATAGAGGTACCCCTTTGTGACACTTGGTTAAAACATGTGCATTGCGATAATCCCGGTAGTCCAAGATAATTAGGACAAGGTGCGGGCACTATTAGTATACTATGCATGAGGCTTGCAACTTGTAAGATATAATTTACATGATACATATGCTTTATTACTACCGTTGACAAAATTGTTTCTTGTTTTCAAAATCAAAGCTCTAGCACAAATATAGCAATCGATGCTTTCCTCTTTGAAGGACCATTCTTTTACTTTTATGTTGAGTCGAGTTCACCTATTTCTCTCCATCTCAAGAAGCAAACACTTGTGTGAACTGTGCATTGATTCCTACATACTTGCATATTGCACTTATTATATTACTCTATGTTGACAATATCCATGAGATATACATGTTACAAGTTGAAAGCAACCGCTGAAACTTCATCTTCCTTTGTGTTGCTTGAATGCTTCTACTATGAATTATTGCTTTATGAGTTAACTCTTATGCAAGACTTATTGATGCTTGCCTTGAAGTACTATTCATGAAAAGTCTTTGCTATATGATTCACTTGTTTACTCATGTCATATACATTGTTTTGATCGCTGCATTCACTACATATGCTTACAAATAGTATGATCAAGGTTATGATGGCATGTCACTCCAAAAATTATCTTTGTTTATCGTTTACTCGCTCGGGACGAGCAGGAACTAAGCTTGGGGATGCTGATACGTCTCCGACGTATCGATAATTTCTTATGTTCCATGCCACATTATTGATGATATCTACATGTTTTATGCACACTTTATGTCATATTCGTGCATTTTCCGGAACTAACCTATTAACAAGATGCCGAAGTGCCGATTCGTCGTTTTCTGCTATTTTTGGTTTCAGAAATCCTAGTAAGGAAATATTCTCGGAATTGGACAAAATCAACGCCCAGGGTCCTATTTTGCCACGAAGCTTCCAGAAGACCGAAGAGTCAACGAAGTGGGGCCACGAGGCGGCCAGACTACAGGGCGGCGCGGCCTAGGTCTTGGCCGCACGGCCCTGTCATCTGGGCCCCTCGTGACGCCCTTGACCTGCCCTTCCGCCTACAAATAGCCTTCGTCGCGAAACCCCCAGTACCGAGAGCCACGATACGGAAAACCTTCCAGAGACGCCGCCGCCGCCAATCCCATCTCGGGGAATTCAGGAGATCGCCTCCAGCACCCTGCCGGAGAGGGGAATCATCTCCCGGAGGACTCTACGCCGCCATGGTCGCCTCCGGAGTGATGTGTGAGTAGTCTACCCCTGGACTATGGGTCCATAGCAGTAGCTAGATGGTTGTCTTCTCCCCATTGTGCTTAATTGTCGGGTCTTGTGAGCTGCCGAACATGATCAAGATCATCTATCTGTAATTCTATATGTTGTGTTTGTTGGGATCCGATGAATAGAGAATACTTGTTATGTTGATTATCAAAGTTATGTCTATGTGTTGTTTATGATCTTGCATGCTCTCCGTTATTAGTAGAGGCTCTGGCCAAGTATTTGCTATTAACTCCAAGAGGGAGTATTTATGCTCGATAGTGGGTTCATGTCTCCGTGAATGCGGGGAGTGACAGAAACCTCTAAGATTATGGATGTGCTGTTGCCACTAGGGATAAAACATTGGTGCTATGTTCGAGGATGTAGTTACTGATTACATTACGCGCAATACTTAATGCAATTGTCCGTTGTTAGCAACTTAATACTGGAGGGGGTTCGGATGATAACCTGAAGGTGGACTTTTTAGGCATAGATGCATGCTGGATAGAGGTCTATGTACTTTGTCGTAATGCCCAATTAAATCTCACTATACTCATCATAATATGTATGTGCATGGTCATGCCCTCTTTATTTGTCAATTGCCCAACTGTAATTTGTTCACCCAACATGCTGTTTATCTTATGGGAGAGACACCTCTAGTGAACTGTGGACCCCGGTCCAATTTTCTTTACTGAAATACAATCTACTGCAATACCGTTCTACTGTTTTCTGCAAACAATCATCTTCCACACTATACATCTAATCCTTTGTTACAGCAAGCCGGTGAAATTGACAACCTCGCTGTTTCGCTGGGGCAAAGTACTTGGTTTGTGTTGTGCAGGTTCCACGTTGGCGCCGGAATCCCTGGTGTTGCGGCGCACTACATCTCGCCGCCATCAACCTTCAACGTGCTTCTTGGCTCCTACTGGTTCGATAAACCTTGGTTTCATACTGAGGGAAAACTTGCCGCTATACGCATCACACCTTCCTCTTGGGGTTCCCAACGGACGCGTGCTGTACGCGTATCAAGGAGTATGATTGGCTAGACCTTATACCGGGCCTCACACCAAAGGAAGTGTGACGTGGGCACTACCCTTCGGGTAACCGACATTGCCCTATCCTGTATTGACTAATTGGAGGCCCATGAAGACACCTGAAGGCGAGATGGGCCACTAGGACGGTGCACCAGAAGGTTCCTTGACGGGCAAGACAAGGAAGCAGCCGAACAAGGAAAGATCGGATCTAAAAATACTGTAAACCTAGTCGTACTCGGTTAGGACTCTTGAGACCTGGCCTCCTATATAAAGTCCAGGAGAGGGGCTGCCGGGGACACAATCAATCTTAGCGATCTTAGCCAACAAAAGCTTAGAGCTAGGTCACCTTAGCAATAGCCATCTCGACGAGATCTCAGCCGAACTATTCGGCACCCCATTGTAACCCATTATCATCATAATCAAGAACAGACAGGCAGGACGTAAGGGTTTTACCTCATCGAGGGCCCCGAACCTGGGTAAATCGCTCTCCCCACTTGTCTGTGAACCGATGTCTCGTGTCAGCTTGCAGGATTCCATCAACCCTAAGCCCCTATCGGAGGGCATTGGCGAGGAGTACCCTCGACAATTGGCGCCGTCTGTGGGAACCCTGTCGGCACAAGATCGGACATCGGTTCAACCCGTCATGTCATCGGTAGCTTCATCAACACCGTCATCGCCTCATCTGGGAAGCCCGATTCGTTTCGGCTCCAACGAGTTCACCCCACATAGCGATTCGTCTCGCTCGACTTTCTCCGGCCTACAAGGCAACATGGAGATGGCCTTCGGGAGCGTCCACTACAACGTCAACTCAGAAGGAATTCTTCGGCTGCTGGAGTCTCCCACCTCCAGGTCGACGAGTCCAAGCGCATCATCGTCACTCGACCTTTTGGTTGGCCTGACAAGCCCGTCGAGTCCGTCCGCGCCTTCGACTCCCCGTTCGGCATCCTCCATGTCGGTCGGGTCCGATGACCCCGCATCCTCGGAGCTAACCTCGTACTACTGCATGAACTGCGACACCAGGCACGGGCTAGGGTCGAGCGACACACCGTTCATCTGCAATGCCTACTATTCGTCGGGAGAGGACAGCATCGACAGCATCACCCAAGGAAACACTCGAAGAGTGGCGCCCCTCCAGGTTTATGTTGCTAACAGGGGAGATGGAGATCGCACCCCCCGTTCCAGCAGGCGAGCTAGTTTTGAGAACAGCGCCAGCAACAACAACAGCGACCACACCATCGCAGAGGAGGAGTGGGCAGCAGCCAAGGCAGCCGTGCTTAACAACACACCACTTCCGGCGGGAACCACGGTTGGCACTCTCAACGCTTATCGCTCCATATTTGAGAAAAATCGGGAGCGCCTGTCTAAGGAGCAAGCCACCCTCGAGAGATGCCTATCTGCGGCAGACCGATCCAGCGAGCGACGAAGGGGCTCGCAGGGAAGTGCCTCTCGAAGTACCCACGGAGGAGGCAAACATCGATCAAGAATGGCCAGGCTTTCGGAAGATGATGCAAGGGAGATAACGTCAAACTTGACCAAGTCCTTTATGACTACGGACACCGCGGGCATGCCACGGCCAAAAACCGTTGCGGGAGCAACAGCCAACCTTGCAGCGTACCTCATTAACCAGTGTCCCGAAGGATCCATGGCTCAGGCTCACCGTGGTGCCTTAGAAAGTCTCGCGATACTAGGAGATAATCTAGTTCCGCGGAAGGAAAAGACCACGTTGCAGGCCAGCGGCTCAAAGCATCACGCAAGAGACGCTCGGGATGAAATTACTCAGAGTAGGATCGACAAAGCAAGGCGGCGACGCGCCTCCAGAGAGGAACTTGACAGCGATTCTTCGGACGATACCCAGGAAAACGACGGCGAGCTTAGGGGAGCCGATTGTTTAAGCTACAAAATTCGGGAGGCAATGCCACCTAAAAAGTTCAAACCCACCCCTACCGACGCTGCCAAGTACGATGGGCAGCAGGAACCAAGATCCTGGATAGAGGATTATCTACAGACAGTGATTCTGCAAAAAGGGAACCAGATAGCAGCAATGCAGTGCCTGCAGCTTTACCTAAAGGACTCAGCGTGAGCCTGGCTAAGAGGTCTGCCGAAGGGTTCCATCAAGTCATGGGACGACCTAGTGGAAGCCTTCGTCGCCAACTTCCAAGCAACCTACAAAAGGCCTGTCGGGATTGAAGTGTTACGGCATTGTCAGCAAAAGCAGAAGGAATCAATGCGCGCATACATCGGGAGATTCACCAAGCTCCTGAACGCTACGGAAGACATATCTGTCGACAGAGCAATCGACGCCTTCAGTGATGGCATCTGACGCGAAAGCTATATAGAGGAACTTGGACGCAAGAAGTCGAAAACCATAACCAAGTTAATGGAAATCGCCAACAGCTGGGCCGATGGGGAAGACAACGTTCGAAAGCCACGGCAGCGCAGTGACGACGAAGAAGATGACCAGCCGAAGCATGATTCGGGTGGTCGAAGGGATCGCAACAAGAGAAGGAAGAACCGCAGTTACGATGACAACAACTTGGTGGCCGCAGGCTACTCTGATCGGCAGGATGATCGGTATGATGACAGGCGAGATGATCGATAGGACGGTAATCGGAACAACTCTGGGAACCGTGGCAACTATAAACCGCGACAACAGAGAGCCCCCGAACTACCTTACGCTGAGCAGATCAACGCCCTTGCTACCTGCATTCATATACTGATTCCAAGGATGGTAAAGTAAAGTCTAGCCACCTGCTCAGGGATTGTCGGCAGTTCATCGATATGCATAAACTCATCCAGCAGGCAGGCCAGCAACAGCTACCACCGCCACCACCACCACCCCCACCGCAACATCAGGTCCAGCAAGCTCAACCTCATCAACCCAACGAGGCATTTCCACCACCACGTGGGCAGATGAGTATGATCCACAGGACAGGCATTTCAAGGAGAGAAATGAAGAAGCTCACCCAAGAAATCAACCTGGCAGAAAGCATCATGGCAAACATCCCTGAGTACGTCGAGTGGTCCTCTCAGAACATCACGTTCAGCCGAGCGGATCACCCGATGACTATACCAAAACTAGGACACGCTGCCCTCGTGGTTGAGGCACAGATAGGAGGGTTCAAGATGAGCAAAGTCTTCATGGATGGAGGAAGTGGACTCAACCTAATATTCCTTGACACAATCCAAAGTATGGGGATCACCATGAGAATGCTAGAAGAATCAGACACTCGATTCCATGGGATCCTCCCTACTTCACCAGCGTACTCTCTTGGCAAAGCACACCTGAACGTCGTCTTCGGAAAAACCGACAATTTCAGGAAGGAGAAGATCGAGTTTGAGGTAGTGAACTGGGAATCACAGTATCACACCATACTCAGGAGACCAGCTTATGCCAAGTTCATGGCTGTGCCGCACTATGCATACCTCAAGCTGAAAATGCCTGGGAACAACGGGACAAACATCACAGTCCATGGAAGTGTCTCACGCTCGGACAATTGTGACCGTGACTTTTAAAGGATTGCTGCAAAGTTCGGGCCACAACGAGAAATTGTCGACCCTCCGCCCAAGCTGACGATACGAGAAATCAAGGAGGAAAAACTTGACAGGGAAGCCAAGAAGAAGCCAGCCAACCTTGCCCTTGAAGCCTCGGCAGCAGAAGCTCCTGCAACAAAAGCTTCGGTACAGGACGGCATAGAAGGCACAGGAAACAGCAAGACGCTGGCAATCACTGCTCAGACCCCTGGTGAAATCAACAACGCCGCAACTACCACTAGCATGGCGAAGAAGTCAGAAGATGTTGTCGAAGATGAGAAGAACCCCTTCCTTGATTAAGCACTTCCTTAGCATTTAAATTTTCCCTTTACTTTACACAGGGCCTCCCTTTTTCGCCCTCTAGTTTCGTATTAATGAGAATTTAAGTTTCGATTCCTTGTTGAAGCATTGCAGTAATCTAAAGCATCTATGACCACGCCACCGTGAACCGTGCTTGCAAGCAACGGTCTAACGTAACGCGCGGCAGAGGATCGCGCCCCAAGGGAAAAGCCTCTACGAGTGCTGCAAAGAAAAACAAGGACATTAATCCTTCCCTCTGCTTCAGATGCCTCTACGAGTGCCGTACAAAGCAATAGTTTGGAAAATATAAATACAACCCACGTTCGATATTTTACTTATGGAAATATCAAAGAACAACGGGCTCATCGGCAGAATCATTGCACCCGAAATATTCGGGAGTGACTGTCGAAACTTATAATCGGTTGAAAGCAAAGTTGCGCATACAACAGGTTTAGCAAAACCTGCAACACGAGCTGATCACTCATAATGATTTGTTGACCAACTAGTATACATATATTTAACGGGAAATTAAGATTTGCTCCTTCAAAAATTTGCCAACGACACGGTAAAAGTACATATTCATGTATTTACCAAATAAAAAGTTTCGGCTTAACGATCCTAACACTTGGATAGACTAGCAAATGCAATTCACTTTACAAAAATAACTTTACACCCTGATATCACCCTTGCGGAGTTTCCTTTTCTTCAGGTACCTTTGACTCCTCCTCAAGCCTGTCGACAATTATATTGGCGGGCAATAATACCTTCGGGTACAGTTCTTCGAAATCACCAGTCGCGTTGGCAATGGATAGCAAACATGTTGAGGGATAACGAGCAAGCACAAGGGCAAGCGTACACTTGGCCCCTGCGAAAACTTGAGCTCGCACCAAGTCCCGAACCTTCTTGGCGTTTCCAAACTCCGACATCAAAGTCAAAAGCGTAGGGGGAATTGCATTCAAAGGAAACATCGTCTTCCAAACCACCCTCATAGCTTTGTAGCACTTGTCAAAGAATTGGTGGACTTGTTGGACCCGATCCTGAAATTTCGCGACAGCCGAAGCCTTCGAGTGCTCCCGCCAGAAAATTTCTTCGGATGAGGAAAGCTGGGTCAAAGCATGCACTCGCTCGTGTATCCGCTTGTTTTCTTCCGCACGGTTCAAAGCTATGACTGGCAAAAGAATCGATAAAGAGTCAGACAAGGCGTTGTTGATAAAAGGCAAAGGAATCAGGGAACTTATAGTTCAAACTCTCGGTAGCTTTATGCAGCTTAGTAAGGGTGTACCATTCCACGTCGGCTGCAATCTCGCTCTTCTTATTGACAATAGCAGCTAAGGCATAAGTGCTGCGCAGGTCCTTTTCCATCTGCGTAATCCGATCCTTCATTCGCTGGATCCGATCACTTTCAGGAAGAGTACTCGAAGAGTCGTCAACAAATGAGGGCACTGGGAAGACCTGCAGAAAACACCGTTACAAAAGGATGATGGATATGGTACAGCTGAACATCCGAAGTAACTCCTATCGGGAGAAGTACAATAAGAAATATCATAACAAAAGTGTGCTAACAACATTGCTAGCACGGAGTTTATTACAAGCGTAAGTTTTGCAGCAGAACAATGTTTTACATCCGTTCAAGCATAAGTTTGCTACAAAAATCAAGGGGCTTGGGTCTGAGTCGATAAACTGGGTCCAGCCGACGACTTCCTTGATGAAACTAGTTCAAGGAGCTGGCGAGCACAAGTAAGGGCAGATGCTTTAAAGGCGCTTAAGTCAACAAGCTGCCCGTCTTGCTCTTTTGGCAGCTCTTTAGTCATCTCTTCGATGTCACCCTTAAAGCCGTAACCCATCATAAGCTCGAAGGCAAGGACATCACCATAAGTGCGCGATGTACGCTTGAATACCTCGATAACCTCCTTGGTGTCAACCGCGAAGGCATCGATCAGCTGCCCCAGGGTCTTCTCCTGCTTGATCCTGGGAAAAATCATCGAGTGCATCCACGCCAGGGCACCCTTTCCCTTTACAAGAAGCTCCCGCGTAAGCTGGTGAGAGGCAAGAATCATCGACATAGCATTTGCTGGGGAATTGTTTGGAACTCTGTCCAGGGCATCAGCAGGGATGTTCGCCGCTTCTACAGGGGAAAGAAAGAAAAAAATACATTGGCCAAAGGATCGAATCCATAAGTGCATCAATCGACTGAGGTGTATAAAGAATTACCAAGCAAGGTCAAAGAAGACTGACGAAGCACTTCATCCTTTTCGGCTGCCCGAGCCTCAGCCACCAGCCTGGATGCTTCCTCCTCCTTCAGCTTCTCCTTCAGCTTGCCCAGTTCCTCCTTCAAAGAGTCGACCTCCTGGCGAGCCTCAGCGGCTATCTTGACCGCGCCATCCAATTTCGAGGTAGAAGATTTGACTTCCTCTTGTAGCCGAGCCTTGTCAGCTTCCAGAGAAGTGAATTGGGAGGCGAAGGCCTCCAAAGAAGAAATAACGCCTCGCAGGTCCTTAAGAAAGAAGGATGGATCACCAAAAACTGTTAAACAAAGAACGCTCCAAGAAATTTGCATCGCGATCAGAAAAGGACTTACAGAAGGAGGGGACATGGTGGCAGCAGTTGGAGAAACGTCTTTCCCCTTGGAAAGGGAAGAAGCAGTCGATGCTTGAGCCACGGGGGCAGCCTTAGGAGCCGAAGCTTCGGAAGCCACTACGACTGGCGAGGCAGCGTCCGGTTGGCTTTTTTAGACGGAGGCTCGATAAAGCCTTCGTCATCTGCAAAGGTGAATGGTTAACAATGGTTATAAAAGGAGTATGAAAAATAAAAGGGCAAAATATAACTTCAGAAAAGAAACTGCCTACATGTCGAAGAGATCATCTTCATCGGCAAAGCCACCGGTCGATCTCTTCGCGGGTGAAGACCTGGCCTCCTCCGCAGCTGCATCAACAAAGGCATCATGATCAGCGTCGTCATTACGCACTGATCCATCTGCGTCGTGAGCATCATCGGCTAAGGAAGGAAGATTGGTGTGGGCAACTTCAAAATCTATCGGACCATTATATTCGTCCTCTAGACCTGTGTGCTCGACAGTGTGAAAGTCTACAGGGATTGAGGAGCCTCTCCCATCGAAGTGTCATCCGGTGAATCATGCATATTTCCGAAACTATGGGGATCTCGTCGAAGAAAATAACAAGTAAGAACAATGGTAATTATGTCGGCTAAGTAAAAGCGGCATAGTAGGAACGTGAAGAAAGAAAATACCTTTGATGATGGGTGGTCAACGTCAAGGGGAACATAAGAAGAAATCAACGGAATCGAATCTTCCTGGCTAAAGGAAGTAAGGCGACGGACTTCGTCAAGCAACTCCTTTTCCGACAGATCGGCAGCATTAATCCTGGTTTCGTCCTTTGGACCTGAGTACAACCACATCGGGTGAACTCTGGCCATGACTGGTTGGACTCGGCGTTTCAAGAATACCGCTGCCACCTCTGTGCCAATCATAGTTTGGCCGTCGGCCTCTTTGATTCGAAGGAATTTGCCGAATAGTTCTTCGGCTGATGCTCTTTCGTCGGGTGAGAGAATATTCTTCCAAGAATTCTTGGGCTTGGCTTCGGAGACATCGGCATAGCAAGGAAGCCGAGATTCGGGTGACAGGGAGTCCTTGATGTAAAACCATTTTAGCCTCCACCTTTGCACGGACTCTCTCATTGGGAAATTAAAGTAATTGACCTCCGAACGAGCTACAAACCCCACTCCTCCGGTGACAAAGAATCCATTACTACTGCTGTATCTCTTCACATAGAAGATCTTTTTCCACAGCCCGAAATGAGGTTCGATACCCAGAAACGCCTCGCAAAGGGTGATGAACACAGCAACGTGGAGGATTGAGTTGGGAGTAAGTTGCCATAGTTGAATTTCGTACGTCCGCAAGAGGTGAAGGAGGAATCCATGAGTGGGAAGTGAAAGGCCTCGGTGTAGGAAAGATAAGAACATCACAGTAAAGTCGGCAGTGAGATTAGGCCGAGAAATCGCACCTGGAAGGATCACGTTTCCCTCGTCAGAAGATATCAATCCCAGGCTTCGGGATCTCTTCTCGTCACGCTTGGTGACGGTTGATGCCACCCAATCTCCGGGCTTGACCGTTGAACTCGACGGCGCTGGCGGCGCCGGAGCTGGGGGAGGAGCGCTCGGAGCACTCCCCTTCGGAAGAGAAGAAGAGGATTTGGCGGCGGCGCCTCCGCTGGTGGAACTGGCGGCGGCGAGGATTCTTCTTCTTCACCATTGTGAGATCCGATGAAGATTGGAAAAGCGATGGTGGTGGCGCAGCGACGACAAAAGGAGGAAGAAGGGGAAGGATGAGAAGATGCTATGAAAAACGTGGAGGAGGTTAGGGATTTTTCGCCCTTTGGAGATTTTGAGGAGAAGTTAAGAGTTGTGTAAGCACGTGGCGCTTGAAGAAGGAGTAGAACCAGCGGCCCATTATTCCCACGTTGTGCGAAAATCGAGGAGACGCCTCGATCGCTACGCGTACACCTGGTCAAGCACTAAAAACTGCCCGCGCAAAGCTAGGGTAGGCCCGTCGAGTCAAGTCGTGTCAGTCGGCCCACAACAACTACACATCAACGGTGACGTCATAAAAAAAGCTAGAAGCATTCGAAGGAAAAATGGAAAGTTATCGGATGAGGAACTCAAGTCTACGCAAGGATTGCAAGCATCCGTACCTAGACTCGGGGGCTACTCCCCATCGGGAGCGCTGACGCGCACCCGATAAAATGAAGATTCGAGAGAAAAATGTTTTGGAGGAAGAGATAATTGCTCGACTTAAGTTTGCACCCGGCTGCAAACACCCGCGCCCAGACTCGGGGGCTACTCCCATCGGGAGTGCGTGATGCGCACCCGACAGAATGAGCAGTCGAAGGAAGAAGGGATTGAAGAAATATTGTTTGAATAGCTCGAGTCTGCACTCGGTTACAAGCACTTGTACCTAGACTTGAGGGATACTCCCATCGGGAGTGCGCGACGCGCACCCGATAAAAGTTTTTGCACTCCGGGATCATGCCCGGGGACTTGATTCCGTGTAGGGTAACGTTGTTTTGCCATCGGCAGTTAACCAACAAAAGTTGGGCACGTTACTCATTATCCCTTGCATAAAGAAAATATATTGGATGACCTATGGAGACCTGCGGAAAACTTCGGCAGAGGAAAATATTCGAGTGGTACAACTTGAGTCTACGCACGGATTGCAAGCATCCGTACCTAGACTCGGGGGCTAGTCCCATCGGGAGCGCTGACGCGCACCCGATAAAAGAAGATGAAGCAGATTCAAGATGAACAAAGGCAATGAAGGAAAAGAACATCAGGAGAAGACATGTTTTAGTCTCTACCCGAACTATCTTCGGCTAGACACTCGGGGGCTACTGACGTGGGCACTACCCTTCGGGTAACCGACATTGCCCTATCCTGTATTGACTAGTTGGAGGCCCATGAAGACACTTGAAGGCGAGATGGGCCACTAGGACGGTGCACCAGAAGGTTCCTTGACGGGCAAGACAAGGAAGCAGCCGAACAAGGAAAGATCGGATCTAAAAACTACTGTAAACCTAGTCGTATTCGGTTAAGCCTCTTGAGACCTGGCCTCCTATATAAAGGCCAGGAGAGGGGCTGCCGAGGGACACGATCAATCTTAGCAATCTTAGCCAGAAAAAGCTTAGAGCTAGGTCACCTTAGCAATAGCCATCTCGACGAGATCTCAGCCGAACTATTCGGCACCCCATTGTAACCCATTATCATCATAATCAAGAACGGACAGGCAGGACGTAAGGGTTTTACCTCATCGAGGGCCCCGAACCTGGGTAAATCGCTCTCCCCGCTTGTCTGTGAACCGATGTCTCGTGTCAGCTTGCAGGATTCCATCAACCCTAAGCCCCTATCGGAGGGCATTGACGAGGAGTACCCTCGACAGACGGACTATCATTAAACATAACCGCCTCATTGAAAACGACATTCCTGCTCAACACAATTTTCTTAGTTTCAGGATTCCATAATCTATATGCCTTAACTCTTGAACCATAACCAAGGAAGATGCACTTAACAGCCCTTGGCTCCAACTTTCCATTATCAACATGAGCGTAAGCGATGCAACCAAAAACTCTCAAATCTGAATAATCAGCGGGCGAACCGGACCATACCTCAATTGGAGTTTTCTTATCAAGTGGAACGTAAGGTGACCTGTTGATGAGATAACATGCGGTGGAGGCTGCTTCAGCCCAAAAACTTCTATGCATCTTTGAATTAGACAACATGCAGCGAGCCCTCGAAATAATGGTCCTGTTCATGCGTTCAGCCACGCCATTCTGTTGAGGGGTGTACGGAATGGTATGATGTTTTACCATCCCATCATTGCTGCAAAACTCATCAAATTCATTTGAATAAAATTCCATACCATTGTCAGTACGGAGTATCTTAACTTTCTTTTCAGTTTGGGTTTCTACCATAACTTTCCACTTCTTTAAAGCATTAAAAACATCAGATTTATGTTTCAGGAAATATGGCCACACTTTCCTTGAGTAATCATCAATAATAGTAAGCATGTAATTAGCACCACCATTAGAAGTTCTACGGGATGGACCCCAAACATCAGCGTGTACATAATCTAAAATGCCTTTGGTGGTATGAACGGAAGCATTAAATTTTACTCTTTTATGCTTACCAAAGATGCGAGTGCTCACGGAACTCAAGCTTACCTAAATCGCAGCCATCAATTAGCTCTCTCTTTGCCAATTCTCGCCATGCCAAGCTCACTCATATGTCCAAGACGCTTATGCCAAAGGTTAGTCTTACTAGATTCATCGGAACTAACGACGAGCAACAATACCAGGCAAAGTGCTACCTCTAAGGACATATAATTTTGCGGAATTCATATCACCAATCATAATAATGAGAGAACCTGATGATACCTTCAAAAGTTTGTTCCCACCTTTGTACTTGTACCCGTCACAATCAAGGGTACTCAAAGAGATCAAATTCCTCGCCATGGAGGGTATGTGTTTCACTCCCGTCAACGTGCGTGTCATCCCATCATGGGTCTTGATTCGAACAGAACCAATGCCAACAATGCTGCACTGGTTGTCATTTCCCACACGCACAAAATCTCCACTCTGCACATACTCATAAGAACTGAACCAATCTTTGTTACAGCAAATATGAAACAAACATGCAGTATCAAGAATCCATTCATCATCACGTGAAACACATGCAGCCAAGACAGCTAAGCAATCTCCATCAGAACTATCACTACCATCATTACCAGCAACAACACCAGCCTCACCCTTACCGGTGACAACGGCAGCCTTACCATTACCATCATTATTTTTCGGTTGGTAAGTTCCGTTCCTTTTCTCCTTGTTCTGCAGCTTCCAACAATCATCAATATTGTGGTTAGATTTCTTACAATACATGCGAGAACTTGTCAAGTCCTTTGGACTTTGAGCGACCTCTCGTCGCCCTTGCTCTTATCTCTGTTGTTGCTTGTTGCTCGGGCCTGCCACGGACCTCTAATGCCTCCGCCTTGGAGGACGAACTTTCAGCCTGCACCATAGATTTCATTTTCTCCTTTTGTTGGAGAGCATCATAAACTTCCGCGAGAGTTAGTTTGTCGCGGCTCAATAATATGGTGTCACGAAAATTACTGAAAGAATTAGGCAGCGAGCATAAAAAAGAAGACCTAAATCCTCATCCTCATACTTAACTTCTATAGACTGCAAATCAGAAACAATCTCTTTCCAGGAAGATAGGTGATTCATTACCGAACCTCCCTCTTGCAACTTATGCGAGAACAACTTTATCTTCACGTGCAATCTGCCCGGGAGATCCTTGGACAAACAGATCTCCTCTAGTTTGACCCATAACTCGGCGGTGGTTTTCTCCTGCAGCACTTCCTGCAGAATATTATTGGACAGATGTAGTTGAATCAACGATAAAGCCTTACGGTCTTTCCGCTTCTCCGCATCGGTCCAGGTATCCTTCGCTTTCTCGCCGAAAGCATCGATCGCTTCATCCAGATCTGAAGATTGGGCGAGAATCGCCCTCATCTTCACTTGCCACAAAGCAAATCTCGTGGTGTAGTCCAGCTGCGGTAGATCGAACTTCAGTGACGACATCTCGTAAACTCTAGATCCAAAGAACACGGGCTCTGATACCACTTGTTATAATCGAGATGCACAATAAACGAAGAACGAAAAGTAAAACACTGCAGGGGACACGAGATTTTAACGTGGAAAACCCTTGCAACACACAAGGGAAAAAACCACGGGCGCCAGCCAGCAAAACTTCACTATTTCGGTGGTATTTACAAACGCCGTGGGTGTACAATGATGCAACAAAACCCGCGGTACGGATCGTTGCCACCGTCTATATATATTCCCTGTAAGCCGCCGCTAGGGTTTTGTCGCATCATTGTACACCCACGGCGTTTGTAAATACCGCTGAAATAGTGAAGTTTTGCTTGGCTGCCGCCCGTGGTTTTTTCCTTGTGTGTTGCAAGGGTTTTCCACGTTAAAATCTCGTGTCCCCTGCAGTGTTTTACTTTTCGTTCTTCGTTTATTGTGCATCTCGATTATAACAGCGGCATCCTCAGGTCCAGCACAACACCCTTGCAGCCTTGCTGTGTATACTGGTACCGATGAAGTATGAATAAACTAGGGATGGTTTTCTTTTGTTAATCGTGTGCTCTGGTTTCCGATGAGGTGGCCACCTTGGCGCCACAATTCAACACATAACAACACATGCATTGATTGGAGCATACTTTCTACCAAGATTCTCGGCGACTTCACGTGTATATGTTGTCATGTTTCTCTTGTTCCTTGGGCATATGCAGGAGCTACATGATCTTCTTATGACAATATAATAATGGAGTATTAGATTGGAAAGGGTGCTAGACTGGTGGTATATATAGGTAGTCCATTTTACATAACTGAACAAGCCTGCCGTCGGTTATATCGACCTTGTCATTCGCACATGAAGAAACTTGAGAGGTCTCCACAAAGAAGGCAGACACAAATAACCCCCCGTATATATATAGCTGGCATGCGTCTCATAACGACATGGGAGGACGAAAAAGAAGGAAAGAATGAGACGACACGGTGTGATGTTGTTTCGGCTCATGTCCTTGTTGAGGAGATCGCAAGGCGAGAGGTGAGCCGAACCAACATCACTCATGTATTCTTCGTTCAGATAACTCCACTTCTCGGTGGTAAGTCTGTAAGACTGTAAGTCTCTTATCATGAATGATTCAAAGAGTTATTTAGAGTTGGTTTTCTTGGTGGACCATGGCCTCTCTCCGGTGGTGAAGATCTCAGTTCTTCGTTTAGTTTTATTTCGGTGTCTTCTTCGAGATGATGAGACGGCTACGTGCTCAAGTCAGAATAAGATCTCTTCGTCCTATCCTCGCTCCATTGGTGCGTCTAACGTCGGTGGAGGGCGCGTGGAGTCGTGTGTCCAGCGGGTTTTCGTGTTCGCTGTTGTGGTTTCATATCAGTCTCTTCCGATCCACGGTTGCCATCATTGGCTATAGTTGCCGCTCTGGTGTGCTGGTTCTTTGGGGTCTTTGGGGTCTTAGCACGACGATTTTCCATCTGTATATTACAAGTTGACAACAAGCTTTGCCTAGCTCCGGTGATGAAGGGAAGGGGATGGCGGCACGCCGTCACTAGGTGGTCTAGTGGCTGATTTGTAATTTTTATTACTTTTGAACCTCTTTGTACTTATGTGGATGATTATCAATCGGTTGAATTTTCGTTAAAAAAAACTAGATCTGATTTTCAAACTTTCGGATTGCCTTTATCATTTGGAATAATTGCCTTTATGAGCGACATGTTTCTTCAGCTATTTGATGATATTAATTCTTCAGAACCCTTCACGTCATTCTTGTGTCCGTGCTGAATGTGCTACTTATTCCTCAAGGAAAAATAGATATTTTCATTTCAGGAAAATGAGAGGAAAATATACTCCCGCTCTGATGCATATCAGAATGTACTCATATCGTAAGAATCTACTTGGATTGTAATATACTTGTTGAAGATGGCCTCTTTGGAAAATTGTTAGTCAGAGGGGTCTTTGCTTCGCCCTTTACTCAAAAACAGTTCAAGCTCAAAAATTGAATGGAATGGAAATTGCCGGCGATTAGTTCTCGTAGCAGGTTACTTCTGCATCAAATTCAGCAGCTAAATTATTTTTACCTGTTACGGTGGTGAAGGGTCACTGAAGAAGGTATCTTGGAGCATCCTTGCCATGCATATTCTGATCTGTACTACCGACGAACGTCCACAACACCATTAAGCAATTGTCATCCTCTTGGAGTATATACTACTTGGCCTGTCTGATCTTGTATCGAACTGCTATTTTGGATGCCCTTTTGGAGCGTAGCGTCTCGGTAGATCTCCCAGATGTTATTTTTCATCTCGTCAGCCTAATTCGCCACATCCCTAGAACTCTAGAAGTTTCTCACTTCAACAAAATTAAAGTTTCCATGGTCAAATATTTTTAAGTTTGACCTAACTTATAGAAAAATATGTTACTCGCTCCGATCCATATTAAGTTTATTTAGTATTGGCAGCAGACTTCCTTTAGGCGTGGCTTTAGATGGCGGTGGCGATGGGGAAGGAGAATCCCGTGAGGCTTTAGGTGGCGCGTGAGTGTAGGCATGTGTAGCAGCTGGCGACACATGACCTCTAATGTAGCAATGCCAATGGTGGGTTGGTCGGTTCATACCAACTCGGTTCCACCCAATATGGAGAGGTATTTCACGGTCAACTCGGTTCCGTCTTATCCTATTCATGAGGTGTGGTTTGCTAATGATTTTCGTGAATCGTGCAATATGTGGGTCAACAATGTGTCGACTAGATTTATAGGCGGGTAGTAAACTAACATGTGGGGATCATGACGCCAATCTCGTACCTTTAGTTCTGTGTAGGTCGATGGAGGATGGGTCAATGCCATGAAAATCGTCGAGAAACAATGCAACCGAGCTTGCCGACAAGAGGGGTCAAGGTGGTCGCAACAGACGGCGTGACAAGTTTCGTCCCACTTCGCGTCCATTTTCCTCATATTGTGTCTCGGCACTGTGTCAATTTTTATGGTGGAACACACACACCAAAGCAGGGTGAAATGTATAGCTCTTCTCTTTATTACAGGTAGACACAAACATAATATGTTACAATTGTGTAGCTTTTTTAGTTTGAAGATTTTTAGCTTGCCAGATCTAGTGATCCCTTTATTTTTAAATATTTGGAAATTATATTTATGAGTTTCACAAAGTCTGTAAAAAGCCTTATGTAACCATCGATGCAAAATCTGAATTTTAAAATACTTTGTATCTCGATCTGTAGAAAAATTAACAAAGGTGTAGTTCTAAGCAAATGCGGACCTAGAAATTTGTGGAAGCTTGACACAACACAATTAATTTTTTCTCAGACATAATATAAGCATCATGTGGAGCAAACATTATTTTCACGACAATCTATATCTCTTATAAAGCAAAACCCCGCTAGATGGTCATTTAATTTGTCTATCTTAACATGCAACCTAGCCACATCATCAATTAATCACAGCCGTTCGATTGTATTCATCTGTCCGTCCGATTGTGTTGCATCCATTGTGACACGCTCAGGCCTGCCGAGACTTCCACTCACTGATATGCCAACTCAGCAAATGAAAAGTCACCAACGTTATTGTTTTTTTTTTTTTCACTGGTGGAAAAAGGGCTTTGGTCGCGGTTGGCAACTGCCATTAGTCGCGGTGGCGCAACCGCGACCAAAGCAGCGCGACTAAAGGCCCCCTTTAGTCGCGGTTCCTTACGAACCGCGACTAAAGGCCCGTCCACGTGGGCCGCAGGCGAGCGCCAGGGCGGAGGACCTTTAGTCGCGGTTCTTCTGGCCAACCGCGACTAAAGGCCTCCGCAGGGTTTAGGGTTTTAGCCCCCTCCCCCTAAATCTGGTTTCTTTTTAATTTGTATTGTTTTATTTCTTTTGGGTTTTAATTTTGAAGGAGTTTCACATATTCTACGGTACTGTATACATACATGCATATGAATGTACAATTTCAAACAAATTTGAAATTAGAACCAAAAAGAATTCAAGAGGAATATACAATATATATTCAATATCGGATGACCATATACAATATATATTCAATATCGGATGACCATATACAATTTTGAACAAGTTAGTTACAAATTCTGGTGCATATAAAGTTCTACGTCATCGTAATAGTGTTCTCCTCTAGGATCGATGACTTCCCTCGCCAACCATCCAGCTAGTTCCTCTTGAAGTGGTCGGAAGCGAGCTTCTGGACTAAGCGTCTTCCGGAGGTTATTCCTCGGGATGTTGTTCTCACACGTCCGGTCCCGCTCATTGCGGTATCTCCGGATCCTCTCACAAACATAGTATCCACATAGATTGGTCCCCGGTGGCTGAATATCCCCGGTCGTCCGCACTGCCATTTTAAAATGTAGCTCTTTTTTGAATTCACCGACCTTGGTATCTACGAACCGTCTCCAAACCCTACGAGGCAAAGAAAATTAAATAAACAAGAGAGTTATTAATTAGTTACTTGATATTAGGAAATGATGAACGAAATAGGCCGATCGATATAGAGCGCAAATGAATGAAAATAATTACTTTTGCATCATTTTTCTCATGTCGCCCCAAAGCGCCGGATCCATATTCGGAGAGTCGTGGACGAGAACCGAGGAGGTCTGAACTTTAATTACCATAAGAATCCAGTGGAACCTGCGGACACGATACATGCACAGATCATGCATAACTCATCGATTAGCCACATACCATGCATGGAGTAAACAAAAGAGAATGTGCTCAAGACAAAAACACTCACCCAAAATGGTAAGGAAATAGAATATCACTTTTCTGTTGCTGTTTTCTAATAAACCGCCACAGGTCATCCTCCACGTCGGCGGGGTGGTGTTCTAACACATGTGAATTAACGATGTGTGGGTCAATGAACCCAACATCATGGATGTTCCTTATTCGCATTTCCCGCTTCTTCATTCCGCATAATAGCGTACACAACAAGATAGTTAGGACAGTAGCGGGCAATGAACGAGATGGGGTAGAAATTAATAAATCACTTACGAACGTAGCAACCGATGATAGATTTGTCGAGGTCGCGCAGATTGAACAGCTGGAACAATTCACTCGGATGAATTTGTACCCGGTAATGTTTGAAGTGATGCTCATATCTAACTTCCGCATAGATATACTCTTTGGCGTTTTTATGTTTTATGTAACCCTTGTACCAATTTAGCAGACCTTTCATTTGTCGAGGTAGATCCTCTTCCTCGCGCAGGCTCGACGAGAGGGCCATTCTTCACATATGTAAATACTACGTCCTTCATTGGCGCCTCATCAAGGCCTAGCGAGTGCACGAAGAGTGATACCTAACTCGGCCGCTTGTTCTCTCGGCACTCGTTACAGTCAATCCATGTGCTGCCGCAGCTGCTATGATATCGGGGGCATCCGGATCGGCGGCTTGCACTATGAGCGGGGCGATCGATTGTTTACTTTGTTCCCCGAGCTGGGCAACTTCTTTCCCCTTTTCTAATTTTGACTCGGCCTCGTCCTCCAAGGCTTTCTTCTCCGCCAACTCTTGGTTCCTCTTGAACGCGAGTGCTTGCCTACGAAGTTCACGTAAATAGTCGTCGAGCAGATTCTTCGCGGCTTGGGACGGTGTGTTCAAAAATGACTTAGCCCATTGCTTTTGCTTGTCGAATATACCGGCTTGGGCTCGCCCTCTCTTTTCTTCTTGCACTCCTCCTTCCATTTCTCATGCCGAGCAGCCACGGCCGCTGCATTTTCCTCGACACTAAGTTCCCAAGGCCTCGGGATGAGAGGCTTCGATGATGGCTCTGGTATCTTTGTTTTCTTAGGTACATAAGGGTCCGGGTTAATAACCCAGGACTGCTTCGCTTCTTCGCCGGAGGTGGATTGGGGGCGGTGTCCGCTGATCACCCGCCGGACGAGGACTAGGGGGCGGCGTGCTCGCTACCCGCCGGACGAGGACCGGGGGCGGCGTCGGCCGACGTGAAGGAGGTGTATTAGGTGAAGCACCACCACCACCGCTGCCACCGCCACCGTCACCGCCACCGCCACCGCCACCGCCACCACCACCACCGTAGGGGGGTGGACTTGTTGGCGCCTCGCCTGGAAACTTGATAAACTTCTTCTGCCATAGAATGAACCGGCGCTTGACATCTCCAAGTCTTTTCACCCCTTCGGGTGTAGCAATGTCAATGTCCGGGTCCTCAAACCCTTGGACTATCTCCTCCACCGTCACACGAGCATAGCCATCTTGAATGGGGTTGTTGTGGTGGAGTGCTCTAGGTGGCAAAGCACCGCCGATGGCTACCTTCATGGACATGTTCCCGATAGGATAATACGGATGACATGCTTTCATCTCCTTTATATCGTCCACGGGGTAGCGAGGAGGCTCCGGTGCAGTAATTTCGACCACCGCAGGCTCCGGTGCGGTAATTTCGATCGTCGGTGCACCAGCCGGTGAGGCCTCCGTGGAAGCCACGCTGCTTCTTCTCCGCTGCTGGCTTCCGAGATCCATTGGATGATCTTCAGCATGCTCGCGCCCGAGCTGCATCTCTTTCGGCGACTAGTACACTCACGGTTTTCTTCATCACATCCATTTCCGTTACCAACTTCGCCACAACATCTGCATCCCGATCCATCTTTCTCTTACGGCTTCTGTAACCGTACGGGTCATCGTTCTGGGGGAACCCTATTTTCCACGGAATGGGCCCCATGCCTCGTATACGTCCTCCGTGTTCAGGATTCCCGAGGGCTTTTGTCAGGGTGTCGTTCTCTCTGTTGAACCTGATCCTCCCCTCTTGAGCCTCCCTCATTGCCTCAATAAGCTTTTGGGTGGGTGTAATTATTTTGCCCTGATAAACACACTCCCCGTCTCCGGGTTCGGCGATCCCCCATGCCCGTACCACCGGCTTTTGGCCCTTGGGTCCCATCCCTCCGTACCGGACGGATTCCTCGCGCCCTCGGCTCGTTCTCCATCTTCTCCCACTTAGGCTGCCAAAAGCGATACCCTCCTGGCCCCATTTTATGATTGTACTCCTTCTTGGCCGCATTTTCCTTATTTTTTTTCGATAGTTCAAGGAACTGCTCCGATTTCTTTTGCTTCACAAATTCTGGCCAATCATGTTGCGGTTTCTCATATTGTCCTTTGAAATCCGGAGTCTTGCCCTGGTTGACAAAGTCATGGGCTAGATTTTGCTTGTATTTCCGGAATGCGTTGGCCATCCTAGAAAGAGCGAATCTGTTTGACTAGCTTGCGCCTCTCCTTGTTTTCCGCAATCTTGTTACCCTCCTCATCGTATTTGCGGTATTCCGGAGGTAGAACGAAATGTTCCATAAGCTTGTTGAAGCAATCTTTTTTTCTCTCTTATCGACAAAAGTGAAACCAACACGTGCCTTCTTTGGCTCATTCCACTCCTGGCGGGTGATCGAGACGTTGTCTCTAACAACGGCTCCGCATTGGCTGACAAACTTGGTGGCTTTCTTGCTGGGCTCCAGCGGCCTGCCGGTTGCTTCGTCGACAACATCGATGGTGCATGTTTCTCCTGCTTTCATCGTCTTGGTTGCGCCACGCTTTGACGACGTACTCCATTTTTCGACGATCCGGCCGAGGGCTAAAATAAGAAAGAGAGTCGCGCGCGTTAGTACACACACATTTATTCAAATCAGTTAGTTTGTATCACCAGACGCTCAATATGTATATATATATACCTCGGCGCCGGAGGTGGTTGCTACTTCCAATTGAAGATCGTCGTTTATCGACGTTTCTTCGGCATCATCTGCTTGCTGACGGCGCCCTTCATCTTCACACTCAAGGTTCAGATAAGAAGAGATATCATCTTCTTCTTCTCCGGTCGGCACATATGGAATATCGCCTTTTATGATGCCGAACATATGGTCTTCAGCGTCCGGATCATAGTTGTCCAGAATCGGGTCAGCTCTATCGTCCGCCATATGTCAGTCCTGAAAACATGTAGTCAAAACAAATTAATTGTGTATATGCATTATATATCACATCTCTTCTACATATAAAGAGAGAGGGCGACGAGGGAGGCGAGAGGGGGGCGTAGTGACCGCGTGACCGAGAGACCGGTGGCGGTGGCGAAAGGGCGGTGGCGAAAGGGCGGTGGCGGTGCCGAGGACACATAACCCTCGCCGCCCCCTCTCGATCCCAAAATAAAATAATTCTTGTTAATTAATTTAATTTTTTTGTCAAGTTAAAATTTTGTTAAGTCTAAATTTTGTTAAGTAAAATTTTTCTTAAGTCAAAATTTTGTTAAGTAAATTTTTTGTTAAGTTAAAATTTTGTTATGTCAAAATTTTGTTAAGTCAAGATTTTGTTAAGTCAAAAATTTGTTAAGTAAATTTTTTGTTAAGTTAAATTTTTGTTATGTCAAAATTTTATTTTTAGATAATATAAGCTAGCTCAAAGAGCCCGATTTTAAGTTAATAAAGTTATCGACCGGCTAAGGTCTTAACGGTGTTTGTTTACACAAACTTCAACACATTTAAAAGAAAAGTTAATTAATTACTTAGCACTATTGTAATTAACAAATTTTAAGTTTACAAAAATTTAAGTTAACAAAATTTTAGATTTACAATTTTGATTAACAAATTGTGAGTTAATTAAAAAAAAAAAGGGTCGGCCTCTCCTTCCGGCCTCTCTCTCTCTCTCAACGCGCGCGCGGCCGGCCGGCGGCACACGCAACGCGACGGCCGGCGGGGGTCACCTGCGCGCGGCGCGCGTACGTCCTCTCTCTCAACGGCGAGCGGCGGCGGCGGCGGCGTACGGTGCGTGCGACACGGTGGCGCGGCCCGGCCGGTGCGCGCGGTCACGGCGCGGCGGCGGTCAACGCGCGCACGGCGGCGCGCGGGGTCGTTTTGGGACACGGGCGCGCGCCGGCGGTCACGGCGGACGACGGAAAGATACACGGCGGCGGCGCGCGGGACGTACGGGCGAGAGACGCGGCCGGCGCGGGACGACGACGGAGGCGGCGTCGTTGGCGCAGGCGGCGTCGTCGAGGGCGCAGCGGCGGCAGCACTCGGCGGTTTCGAGGAGGAAGAAGGAAGCCGAATCGCGCTCGCGCGCCGCGCGATATTTATAGGGAGGCACCTTTAGTCGCGGTTGGTGTGGCCAACCGCGACTAAAGGGTCTTTTCGCGGGATTTGAGCGGTTCCCGCGGAAAGACCCTTTAGTCGCGGTTGGTGTGGCCAACCGCGACTAAAGGTCTTTTTCAAATTTCTTTTCAATTTTCTTTTCAATTCAAAATGTTAAAAATACAAATAATATATCAAAAAATCAGAAAAACAAAACTAATTCAATTCAAAATCTTAAAAATACAAATAATATATCAAAAAATTTAGAAAAAATAAAACTAATTCATTTCAAAATGTTAAAAATACAAATAATATATCAAAAAATTCAGAAAAATAGAACTAATTCAATTCAAAATGTTGAAAATACAAATAATATACCAAAAAAATCAGAAAAATAAAACTAATTCAATTCAAAATGTTAATAATACAAATAATATATCAAAAAATTCAGAAAAATAAAACTAATTCAATTCAAAATCTTAAAAATACAAATAATATACCAAAAAATTCATAAAAATAAAACTAATTCAATTCAAAATTTTAAAAATACAAATTATCAAAAATTCATAAAAATAAAACTAATTCAATTCAAAAGTTCGTTGGCCCCCTCTTCCCGCCTCTTTCCGCCGACCCCCTCTTCCCTCCTCGTCTTCCCGCCATTTCTTCCCTGTCTTCCCGCCTCTTTCTTCCCGCCAATTGTTTCCCGCCAATTTCTTCCGGCCTCTTTCTTCCCGCCAATTTTTTTCCCGCCAATTTCTTCCCGCCACTTTCTCCCCGCCTCTTTCTTCCCGCCTCCTGTCTTCCCGCTCCCATTTTTCCCGCCATTTGTCACTACATATAGGTAGCCCGGCTTGGCCAGCATTATCATCTCTACAATCTCTCATCACTCTCTCATGGCTTCCACCGCACCCACTCTAACCTACCAGCAGGTGGAGGAGCTTTGCGCCTCGAACTACCCTTGCCCTCCGGGCTACCGCGTCTCTGCCGGCCGGAGCCTAGCGCCGGCGGCGTGCTGGTCCCTCCCGTCCCTCGAGTGCACGCGCGCCGGGCGGCCATCACGAACCACTACTACCTCGACCTCACGCCGGAGCAGCGGATGAATCCCCGCCGGCATCCCGATAACCAGCATACTTGGGACGCCTTCTTCATCAATCGGCGTGAGAGGGCGCTCGCCGGGTATGAGGAGGACGGTCCGCCTCCCGGAAACTTCCACGAGGCCGGCCGTCGGCTATGGTGGTACGGCCGGACTCGCGGAGCGTCATGGACTACATCACGGCCGGCGATATCCCCCGCCCGCGCTACCCTCGGCTCGAGCCACGAGCGCCGCCCGACGACAGCCGACGACGAAGAGCGACGACGACGCCGGCAACTTAGAAGGCGACGACTACCAGCACAACGGCGGCGGCTATGAAGACTACGAGTATGCATATTATACGCCTAGGCAGGAGTATGACTAAATCACTCCAAATTTCATGTATGCAGGAGTATGACTTAGTCACTCCAAATTTCCTATATGCAGGAGTATGACTTAGTCACTCCAAATTTCATGTATGCAGGAGTATGACTTAGTCACTCCAAATTTCCTATATGCAGGAGTATGACTTAGTCACTCCAAATTTCATGTATGCGGGAGTATGACTTAGTCACTCCAAATTTCATGTATCATCGATGCTATCTCGAGTCAATTGAATCATTCGAAAATGGACACCAAACACATCACGGGTAATATAATTCACATGATTCATTCAACAAAGTTTGGTACAATAAATTATTACACATCATTTCTTCCCTTGTGTCCCCGCTTGCTTACGATTGTGCCGTATCCATGGAGCATCCTCATCATTTAACTTAATGCTTGGGTCGGTGTTCACTTTGAAGGGCGGAATTTCAGCAAACATATTATAATCTTCTCGACATGTCCGTCTTGTCCTCCACTCCCACGATGTTTCTTTTCCCCGAAAGAACAATGTGGCGCTTTGGATCATCGCATGATGTACTCGATCGTTTTCTTATCTTTCCGTTTCCTCGGTTTGCTACTCATGTCCTTCACATAGAAAACCCGAGCGACATCTTTCGCTAGGACGAATGGTTCGTCAAGGTAACCAAGATTGTTGAAATCCACCATTGTCATTCCGTATTGCTGGTCCACCTTTACCCCACCTCCCGTTAGGTTGAACCATTTGCACCGGAACAAAGGGACCCTAAAGGAGGGTCCATAGTCAAGTTCCCATATCTCCTCTATGTAACCATAATATGTGACCTTTTGCCCATTCTCAGTTGTCGCATCAAAGCGGACACCACTCGTTTTGGTTGGTGCTCTTTTTATCTTGGGCGATCGTGTAAAATGTATTCCCATTTATCTCGTACCCTTGGAAAGTCGTTATAGTCGAAGATGGTGTCTTGGCCAACATGTACAAGCTGATCTACAACCTTATTGTCACTCATTAAATGTTTTCTCAACCAACTCGCCGAAAGTCTCCATGTGGGCCTTCCTAATCCAGGATTCAGGCTTCCCGTGGTTGTCCGAGCGTAAAATATTCTTGTGTTTCTCAAAGTACGGAGCCACCAAGCTGGAATTGGTCGAACCGTGTGGTGTGCTTCGGCCGGAGAATGGCCGTCCATACATATCATTGATTTCCTTCCGATCGTGCCTTTTCCACTTAGTCTCCCCTCGTGCCGCGATTGAGGAAGACCAATCGGCTTAAGGTCGGGAACAAAGTCAACACAAAACTCAATTACCTCCTCATTTCCATAGCCCTTGGCGATGCTTCCTTCTCGGCCTAGCACGGTTACGAACATATTTCTTTAATACTCCCATGAACCTCTCGAAGGGGAACATATTGTGTAGAAATACAGGACCGAGAATGGAAATCTCATCGACTAGGTGAACCAGGAGGTGCGTCATAATATTGAAGAAGGATGGCGGGAACACCAACTCGAAACCGACAAGACATTGGATCACATCGTTCCGTAACCGTGGTAGAACTTCCGGATTGATTACCTTCCGAGAGATTGCATTGAGGAATGCACATAGCTTCACAATGGCTACTCGAACATTTTTCCGGCAGGAGCCCCCTCAAAGCAATCGGAAGCAATTGCGTCATAATCACGTGGCAGTCGTGAGACTTCGTGTTTTGGAACTTTTTCTCCGCCATGTTTATTATTCCCTTTATATTGGACGAGAATCCCGACGGGACCTTCATACCGCTCGGCATTCAAAAAGATGACCTTCTCTTCTTTGGTCGTAGCGTAGCTGGCACGACCTTGAAACCGTTCCGGATGCCGGTCATCGTGGTCTTTCAAACTTTGCTGGTCCTGCCGTGCTTCCTTTGTATCATTTGACTTCCCATACACGCCCAAGAAGCTTAGGATGTTCACGCAAATATTCTTCGTAACGTGCATCACGTCGATTGCGGAGCGGACTTCTAGGACTTTCCAATATTCTAGCTCCCGTAATATAGATTTCTTCTTCCACATGGCTACGTGCCCGTCAGCTCCCTTCGGAACCGATTGTCCGCCAGACCCTTTCCAAAGATGACTTTCAAACCCTTGACCATATCAAATACCTCAAGCACCAGCAGTGTTCCGTAGTGCTTCGGCCGGTGATCTGCCTTGCCGTTGTAATGCTTGCCTTTCTTTCTTACTCGGATGACCTTTCGAAGAAATCGACGATGCCCAAGGTACACGTTCTTCTTACAATTTGGCAAATGTACACTTTCGGCCTCATGTAGCAAGTGCGTGCATGCATTGTATCCCTTATTTGACAGTCCCGAAAGGTTACTAAGAGCAGGCCAATCGTTGATGGTTACGAAAAGCAACGCTCGTAGGTCAAATTCCTCTTCTTTGTGCTCATCCCACACACGGACACCAGTGTCTGCCCCACAGCTGTAAAAGTTCATCAACTAATGGCCTTAGGTACACATCGATGTCGTTGCCGGGTTGCTTCGGACCTTGGATGAGCACCGGCATCATAATGAACTTCCGCTTCATGCACAACCAAGGAGGAAGGTTGTAGATGCATAGAGTCACGGGCCGTGTACTATGGCTGGAGCTCGCTCGCCAAAAGGATTCATGCCATCCGTACTTAGACCAAATCTTATGTTCCTTGCGTCAGCTGCAAAATCTTTGAACTCTCTGTCGATCTTTCTCCATTGCGTTCCATCTCGCGGGGTGTCTCAACTCCCCGTCCGACTTACGGTCCTCTTTGTGCCATCGCAACAACTTGGCATGCTCTTTGTTCCCGAACGTACGTTTCAACCGTGGTATTATAGGAGCATACCACATCACCTTGGCGGGAACCCTCTTCCCGGGTTTCCGGCCCTCAACATCGTCACCGTGGTCATCGCCTCCGATCTTATAACGCAATGCAAGGCATACCGGGCATTCATTCAAATTCTCGTATTCACCGCGGTAGAGGATGCGACCAGTTGATGCATGCATGTATCTTCGTAACCTCTAAACCTAGAGGGCAGACAACCTTCTTTGCTTCGTACGTAGTGGCGGGCAACTCGTTATTCTTTGGAAACATATTCTTCAACATTTTCAGCAAGTTTTCAAATGCCGAGTCAGCTACACCTGCCTCGTGCCTTCCATCTCAGCAAATCCAAGCAGTGCAGCCCAGCTTTTTCAGACCATCATCGCATCCGGGGTACAGCCGCCTTCCTCGTGATCCTCTAACATGCGATCCAAATTCTCCCTCTCTTTTCAGTTTCGCAGCGTCTCCGTGCATCAGCAATGGTCCGACCAAGATCATCAACGGGATCATCACGTGCCTCTTCTTCACCTTCCCCTTCACCTTCCCCTTCACCTTCAGCATCCTCCATGAAAGTATCACCGAAATGAGCAAGATAGCTTTCATCATTGAAATCATCCCCTTCTTCATCTTCTTCCATTATAACCCCTCTTTCTCCATGCTTGGTCCAACAATTATAGCTTGGCATGAAACCGTGCCGAAGCAGGTGCATGTGAACATCTCTTGAGGAAGAGTAACCATTCCGATTCTTACATTTAACACATGGACAGATAACAAAACCCCCCGCTTGTTCGCATTAGCCACTACGAGGAAATCTTTCAAACCCGCACCGAACTCGCCGGAGAGTCGGTTACCGTACATCCATTGTCGATTCATCTGCATTATTATAATATAAAATATATAATTAACCATCATGCATTTGTTAAACTAACTAGCTACAAACAATATAAATTAAACAATGAACTACACACACATGCACATTTTATCAACGACACATCAAAGGTTCAAGTTGCTAACCGCGATCGAGGAGGAAAAAATAAATGAGAAAGCTCAAGTGTGGCTCCAACACTTCATATCATGTTTGTTTCATGCTCTTGGGGCATTTCATCAAACACCTTATGTGCATAAGAGGAACCAAAAGCAAACCTAACACCCACTTGTGAAGCTTGTGAAGAGAATGGCACCAAATGGCTAAGTGTTGGCTGTCTGGATGGGTATATATAGGAGGGGCTTTAGTCCCGGCTGGCCTCGGCCAACCGCGACTAAAGGCCTCGGCACTTTAGTCGCGGTTGGCCCGGCCAACCGCGACCAAAGACCCCCCACGTGCACCGGCTGGCCACCGAGCGCCCGGCCCAGTGCCTTTGGTCGCGGTTCTCCTCCCGAACCGCGACTAAAGAGTACCATTAGTCGCGGTTCCTGCAGCATCGCGACTTATGGGGCTCA